>NC_053495.1:22393207-22603207 GCF_905171775.1 Rana temporaria | reverse complement strand
AAGAGGTGAGTGTAAACAAACCTTCCCTGTTCTTTGTTGTGGCAGTGTCATTGATCGTATGTTCCCTGTTATAGGGAAACACGATCAATGACGTCACACGTCCAGCCCCGCCCCCCTACAGTTAGAAACACATATGAGGTCACACTTAACCACTTCAGCGCCCCCTAGTGGTTAACTCCCAAACTGCAATTGACATTTTCACAATAAACAGTGCATTTTTAGCCGTGAAAATGACAATGGTCCCAATAATGTGTCAAAATTGTCCGATGTGTCCGCCATAATGTCACGAAAAAAAAAAAAGAAAAAAAACGCTAATCGCCGCCATTAGTACTAATAAAAAAAAATATTAATAAAAATGCAATAAAACTATCTCCTATTTTGTAAACGCTATAAATTTTGCACCAAAAAATCGCGCTAATGGAACTCAAGAGTAGAGGAAGTCTTGAGTGCCATTAGCACGATTTTTTGGTGCATTTTCTGTTGTATTGGTACTTCTGGGTACCATTATTCTTGCAGCTCTGGTTCATCTCTTTAACACCTAATTTATGAACAAATTAAGTAACTACTTCTAATAGGAACTTTATGATCCCTGTTTAGCGCCTGTGCATTTGTTTCTATAAATTTTGCGCAAACCAGTCGATAAACGCTTATTGCGATTTTTTTTTACCAAAAAAAGGTAGAAGAATACGTATTGTCCTAAACTGAGAAAAAAAAATATTATTTTATATCTTTTTTGGGGATATTTATTATAGCAAAAAGTAAAAAATAGTTTTTTTTTTCAAAATTGTCGCTCTATTTTTGTTTATAGCGCAAAAAATAAAAACAGTAGAGGTGATCAAACTCCACCAAAAGAAAGCTCTATTTGTGGGGAAAAAAGGACGCCAATTTTGTTTGGGAGCCCCATCGCACGACCGCGAAATTGTCAGTTAAAGCGACGCAGTGCCGAATCACGAAAACTGGTCAGGTCCTTTACCTGCAGAAAGGTCCGGGTCTTAAGTGGTTAAGAAATATATTTGAAGATAGAGATGGGAGAAGCGAGAAGAAGAAAAAAAAGAGAGCTCAAGAAATAGAGGAAATATAATAAATAAGGAAGAGATGAGAAGGTTTTATAAATGATGTTTCTGTTATGAAATGTGGATTGGAAAATGTACAATGATACAAGATTTTGTTGTTGGATACAAGATATATTTTTTCCTGCTATTGCCTGTGATATGGAATCAGCGTTCACTTCAGCCGCCAGAGAAAATCCTAACATCCAAATAGATAAAAAAAAAAAAAAAAAAAAAAAGCAGCAAAGTGGAACGGCGGAGCTTTGAAAGGCAGAAACCCAGAGGCAGACATAGAGTGATGTCAATCCTACTGGGGAACTGGCTGTCTCACAGACATTAAAAGGCACTTACAGGTAATGATCGGGGTCAAACTTGGACTTTTCAGCTTCCAGGCGCCTGCGTGTGCGTTCAGCGGCCGGGGTGACGTCAGGGTCTCTCAAGTCAATAACATCATTCAGTTCTTCCTGAAAGAGCACAAGGGCAGCGTGTGACACAGGTGGGAACACAAAGGGCTGCGAGAGGTGAATGATTGTGTACACAAAGCGATCGCACGATCCTGGACAATAATAGGAAAGGCATTGTGAACGTTAAATGAGAACCATATGCCGATCATATAGACAAAGCCGGATGTAGGTGCTCTACCCCGAAACATCACCCAATAAACAACATGCCTCTTAAAGTGACACTAAACTCTGGATTCAAGAAAATTATATTTAAAACGGAGCTCCACCCTAAAGTGGAACTTCCGCTCATCAGATTCCTCCCCCCCTCCGGTGCCACAATTGACACCTTTCGGGGGGAGGGGGGGATAGGATACCTGTCTTTGACAGGTATCCTTTCCCACTTCCGGGAGTCCAGCCGTTGTCCGTGACGTCACCGCGGGGCTCCCTCCTCCTCCGCCCCTGGCCACCGAGCCAATAGGAGAGAGGAGCAGGGCCTCGCGCATTCGCAGTAGGGTTCCCGGCGTGAAACCGAAAGGCTACACGGCCGGGTTCCCTTACCCGCAATGGCGGCGGCAGTGTAGCCTTTCAGCTTCACGCCGGGAACCCTACTGCTGACATCGCTGGACTCCAGGACAGGTAAGTGTCTATTTATTAAAAGCCAACAGCTGCAGTGGCCCGGATTCAGATACGAGATACGATGGTGTATGTCCTGATACGCCGTCGTATCTCTGAGTCCGGCCGTCGTATCTATGCGCCGATTCAGAGAATCAGTTACGCATAGATATGCCCAAGATACGACAGGTGTAAGTGTCTTACACCGTCGTATCTGAGGCTGGCCGCTAGGTGGCGCTTCCGTATATTTCCGCGAGGAATATGCAAATTAGGTAGATACGGCGATTCAGAAACGTACATTCCGCCAGCGCATTTTTTTACGTCGTTTACGTTCAGCTTTTTTCGGCGTATATGAGGCGTAGCTAATGTTAAGTATGGCCGTCGTTCCCGCGTCGAGTTTTAAATTTTTACGTTGTTTGCGTAAGTCGATTCACAATTGAGCTTGGCGTAAGTTACGCTCATGTCGCTTTCATTGACAAACATCGACGTGATTTGGAGCATGCACACTGGGATTCAGTCGCGGCCGGCGCATGCGCAGTTCGTTCGGCGCAGGGACGCGCTTGATTTAAATTTTACACGCCCCCTACCCGCGGAATTTGAATTCCGCCGGGGGATTTACGCTACGCCGGCTCAACTTTACAGGCAAGTGCTTTGTGAATAAAGCACTTGCCTGAAAAACTTGCGCCGGCGTAACGTAAATGAGATACGTTACGTCAGCAGAAAGATCCGCTGATCTTTCTGAAACTGGCCCAGTATGTGTAGCTGCTGGCTTTTATTTTTTTTTCCCGGACCTCCTATGTTGTTCTTGGTCTCCTCCGCATCTCCAAATTTTTTTTTGGCTGCTCTGATCCAGCCTCCTGTTAGATGGTGGCTACGTTTGTTCTCCTTAGTCCCACTATATGTAGGAACGTAGCTGTCTTGTTCACTCCTGAGATGGACTATGGCAGGGGTATGCAATTAGCGGACCTCCAGCTGTTGCAGAACTACAAGTCCCATGAGGCATAGCAAGACTCTGACAGCAACAAGCATGACAGCCAGAAGCAGAGGAATGGTGGGGTAGTTTTGCAAAATCTGGAGGTCCGCTAATTGCATATCCCTGGACTATGGGATTTGTAGTGTGGCAAGATAACGAAAGGGGGGGGGGGGGGGTGCCCCTGGCACAAGTGTCCTGTGAAGTGGAGGGGCGACACCTGGAGAGTTCCTGCTATTACATTCTGACGGGCTAGTGATAGCAGCAGCACTACTACTGTCAGATCAGCGGAGGAAGTCACAGGCAGTTTAGTGCGGGATGTCAGAAGCAGCGCTGTCACAAGACGAATCTGGAGAGCAGAAGAGAGCAGGGAGGAGGCGCGGGCTGTGCTCTCTCTGCCCTCCAGCTCCTCCTGCTGCATATCGGGATTGTGCAGGGTTTGCAAACCTGTAATGTCCCAATCTGACAGTCAGCAGCGGTTCTATACCCTGCAGCCGCAGCCGGCATCTCTTCCCGCTGACTGCCTGGCAGAAGTGTTGAATGTCCGCTTGCCCTAAGCTCCTCCTCAGTTCTGTTGTGTCAAGATGAGGAGGGGCCTGGGGCAGAAGGACATCACACAGTCATCTGCTCCTTCACCGCTCCAAAGATGCTGCTTGCAGGACATTTAACATCCTGCCAGCGCAGCCTCCCAGTGTGAAAGCCCTCGTGGAGCCGCTCTTTCAGGACGCTTTGCAGGTGCTATTTTTAGCGTTCTAGCGCCTGCAAAGTGTCTCAGTGTGAAAGGGGTCTTACAGATGGGCAATGCAAAGATTATGGACAGTGCTTTAAAGGGGTTGTAAAGGTACAACTTTTCTTTCCTAAATAGCTTCCTTTACTTTAGTGCAGTCCTCCTTCACTTACCTCATCTTTCGATTTTGCCTTTAAAATGTCCTTATTTCTTCTGAGAAATCCTCACTTCCTGTTCTTCTGTCTGTAACTCCACACAGTAATGCAAGGCTTTCTCCATGGTGTGGAGTGTCGTGCTCGCCCCCTCCCTTGGACTACAGGAGAGTCAGGAAGCTCTCTACGTTGCAGATAGAGAAAGGAGCTGTGTGTTAGAGAGCGTCCTGACTCTCCTGTAGTCCAAGGGAGGGGGTGAGCACGACACTCCAGGGAGAAAGTCTCACATTACTGTATAATAAATACTGGCATGAAAACTAACACACCACCGACCCTCACACCCAGTGCTTTTATGTAAGGTGGCTTTATACTGTATCCAGCTTTGACAAACAAATTATTTTAGCATAATGGCAAAACCTTCATGCAACTGATTGATGAATAAAATATTTCACAAGTGTCAGATCGTCAATGAACATCATATAACAAAGTACAAGTATTCTGCCATTAACTTTAGAGCGTTGAAAAGATTTTGGGTAACTTGTCTTTTAAATTGCATCTGATATTGTACCAGTGTAATCCCTTAAAAGATGAAAAAAATAAAATTGTATTGAAAAGAAAGAAAATTACTATCTGTATAAGTGCAATGGAAAACTCATGATGGGAGAGATATTTGTAAGCCTGTTGTGCTGTAATCTGACCACCAGGGGCTCTGCGGTGTCTTTTTCACTTTGATCAAACCATTTTATTTGGATTGTTGGTGCCGACGGCTTCAGTCTTTATGACTATTAATGCTGAGCTTTAGGTCTGCATATACGAAGCTTCAGGGCTCTTGGTGATTGGATATGAGTGTCCGGAAAAACAGCTCAGTCACAATTTTTATAATTATTGAAGAAAAGGAGTATACAAATAGAGCCAACGTGTTTTAGGGAAATTGCTATCCTCGGTTTGAATACCAACCACTCCACTACCTGCCTGGAGTTTGCATCTTCCTCTGGGTACTCCAGTTTAATTGGCCCTAGTATGTGTATGTATGAATGTGAGAGTAAGGCCCCTTTCACATGGGGCAGATCAGTAATGATCTGCCCCGTGAACCACTACTTGCTCAGCGGGGATCGCTCCGTTGATCCCCGCTGAGCCGGCGGATGACAGGGCGGTCCCCGCACACTGTGCAGGGACCGCCCTGTCTTTTCTCCACTCTCCCCTATGGGGGGGGGGGGAAATCGGATGAATACGGACCGTCTGTCCGTGTTCACCCGATCCGCCAGACGGATGGAAAAGTAGGTTTTTCCTCCGTCACACTTTGGCGGATCGGAGCGTGTCGGATGTCAGCGGACATGTCACCGCTGACATCCGCGGCTCCATAGAGGAGCACGGAGCGCCCGTTCAGGTCCGCCTAAGAAACTGGCAGGCGGACCTGAACGGGCCGCCCGTGTGAAAGAGCCCTTAGGAACCTTAGATTGTAAGGTATTTGGGGGCAGGGACTGATGTGAATGCATAATATATATGTAAAGCGATTTCTAAATGACGGCACTTTATAAGTACCCGTAATAAATAAAACACATTGCCTCCCCCAAAAAATCTGCGATTAAAAAAAAAACAAAAAAAAAAAAAAAAAAAAATAACTTGATTCATGATTCGAATCAAGTTTTTTTTTTCTGATGGACACCGCACTGGTCTTAAAGGGGATGCGGGCAGGAGTTTTTTGGCGAGGCCGCGGCTTCGGCTAGTCCGCCACAATCCTGGAAAAAGGCAGCGGACTAGGTTGAAGCCGCGGCCTCGCCTAAAAAAATCCTGCCCGCAGCTCGCCGTGATCCTGGGAAAAGGCCGCTGCTTCGGCCTAGTCCGCGGAGTGCTGGTCCTATGGAAAAAATTAAATAAAAATCGATTTGGTCAAAATCTGAATCGATTTGACCTCCCAACTCTATTCAAATCGTTTTTTTTCCCCAGCCCTACGGGAGGGTTAAACATATATAACAACATATATAAAAATATCATGCAGCATACCGGCGTGTTGTGGAACAAAGGCAGGACAGTGGCTGCCTTTGCTGAACACCACGCCGGTATGCTGCAGAACTGCTGATCGAATATATTAAACCCTTTTAGAGCCTAACCATTCTCCGAGAAATCCAGCCTTAAGGCCCCTTTCACACGGACCCGTTTTTCAGGCGGTTTAGCGCTAAAAATATCGCCGCTATACCGCCTGAAAAAAAATCGTGCCCTGCAGTCTTCAGTGTGAAAGCCCATAGGCTTTCACACTGAAGCGGTGCGCTAGCAGGACCGGTCCAAAAGTCCTGCTAGCCGCATCTTTGGAGCGGTGAAGGAGCGGGGTGTTTACCGCTCCTATACCGCTCCTTCCCATTGAAATCAATGGGAAACCGTGGCAATACGCCTCTGCAGAGGAGCATTGCCGGTGGTATTAACCCTTTTTCCGCCGCTAGCGGGGGTTAAAACTGCACCGCTAGCAGGCGAATATCGCAGTAAATACAACGGTATAGCGCCACCGTACCTCCCCTGCCCCGTGTGAAAGGGGTCTTAAGAAGGGAGAGGCAATTCCCCTGAAACGTGCTGGCTCTACATGTAAATATTTATCTATAATTATAAAAAGTGGGATGTTTTTCTGGACACCATGCGCACCTCTCTAATCACCCAAGTGATCCCTGTAGTAGTAAGGTCCCATTGTCATTATCAGAAAGGTAGTAGCCCTAGACCCCAACAGAGTCTACTACTTACAATTATGATTCCATTGGAAGCAATTGCCTCTACACCCTCCACATAGAGACCTACCACTAGGCAGCCTCCAGTGCCACCGGTCTTCCACCCAATCGTGACACCAGAGCTCTGGAAGACCAGCACAGTAGTGAGGGAGCGAAGGGAAGGTATTAGTTACAGGTAGGGGGTGCCCTGAATGGGCAAAGTCATCAATTCTCTTTAACGCTACACAAGCACCATCAGAACATTTTCCCCAACATCCCTGAAAATTGTATTAATACATGGAAGGCATTTTTTGGGCTGCTGCCTTGCTTTCCTTGCCTGCCAATGTGATCAGGACTTGTCCAGCCTGGTGTTACATCCTTGCCCATTTGGGAAATGATTAACTAGCGGATACTATCACTGTGAGAAATACACAAAAAGCACCTGAAGTCGTCTGAAGACTCCGACTCTCAAATTTCCAAAACCATAGCTGAACTGCGGATTAAGCTCATCAGGGGGCGACTCTTCATAGGGAGTCTGTTCAATCTGCCAATCAAAGTCTTCATCGTCATCTTCAGGAATCTCACTGGAAGCCCCTAAAAAAAAAAAAAAAAAAAAAGGGACAGGTTTTCATACTTCCTCATCCCTTAAAACAGTCCAATATTAAGGTGCATCTAGAACAGGTTTTTTTTTTTCAGTTAGAGCTCTTTCACCCGGGTGGCCCGTTCAGGTCCGCCTGCCAGTTTTTTTTAGGCGGACCTGAACGGGCGTTCCGTGCTCCTCTATGGAGCCGCGGATGTCAGCGGTGACATGCCCGCTGACATCCGACCCGCTCCGCCAAAGTGTGACTGAGGAAAAACCTACTTTTCCATCCGTCTGGTGGATCGGATGAACACGGACAGAGGGTCCGTATTCATCCGATCCCCCCATAGGGGAGAGCGGAGAAAAGACAGGGCGGTCCCTGCACATTGTGCGGGGACCACCCTGTCATCCGCCGACTCAGCGGGGATCAACGGAGCGATCTCTGCTGAGCAAGCGGAGGTTCACGGGGCGGATCATCACTGATCCGCCTCGTGTGAAAGGGGCCTTATGGATAGTATGTGGACCCCTGTTAGGCTTTTATTGCTGTTTGTGTGTCCCTGAGAAAGATGGACACTTAAAGCAATACTCTAACTATGATACACAATGGATACTAGCGAGGGACATTAAAGGTTCTGTTTTTTTTTTTTTTTAAATAACAAACATGTTGTGCTTACCTTATTAAATCCTCCTCTTTTCAGGCAGGTGCTCCTGGCTTCTCCTCTTCAGCCAGTGCCCCAAATAGCAAGCCGCTTGCCCTGGGGGCACTGGTACGTGCTCGCTCCGGAGCCCTGCTCTATGCATTCAAAAGACACACAGATCTACAGGAGAGTCACAGCTCCTTTCTCTATCTGCAACGTAGAGAGCGTCCTGACTCTACTGTATTTCAAGGGAGGGGGTGAGTACGACACTCCACACCAGGGAGAAAGCCTTGCATTACTGTGTGGAGTTACAGACAGAAGAACAGGAAGTGAGGATTTCTCAGAAGAAATAAGGACATTTAAAAGCAAAATGGAAGGATGAGGCAAGTGAAGGAGGACTGCACTAAGGTAAAGGAAGCCATTTAGGAAAAAAAAAAAACCCTTTAATGCATCAAGGTGAAAAAACATCCGATGCTTACTGGCCCCCCAAGCCCCCCCACCTTCACTTACCTGAGCCCTCGAAAGTCCCGCATCGTGAACGCGCTGGCTTCTCGGCCCAGTCTTTTTGGCTCTTCATTGGATGATTGATAGCATTGCCTCCGGCTGCTGTCAATCAAATCAATGACACGGCGCGCCGGGGGCGGGGCCGAGTGATACATTTGGCGGCTATGGCCGCCACTGTATCATACGGGAGTGCGCCCGCAAGCTAACCCCCTTGGGAGAACGCTTCCCAGAAGGGGGTTAGCTATTGTGGGGAGGAGCTGAGACAGTCACCGAGGGACCCCAGAAACCAGGATTGGTGCCACTCTGTGCAAAACGAACTGCACAGTGGAGGTAAGTATAACATATTTGTTATTAAAAAATAAATAAAAAATTATTAACCCTTTAAAGGAAATAAAGGATTGGTTGACAGAGATAGATAAAACCAGATTAATGGAAGAATTAATTTCTTCCCAAAAAGATTTAGAGACGAGATGAGCTGGTTGGAATTTAAACAATCCTCGGAATACGTGAGGTATATGGGGAGTGAGAGTAGAATTTAGTGCCCCCCTTTTTGTTTCACGATTTGTTGGAGGGTAGCATGGGGGTAGTGGGATGAGATTCCCGATAGAGATATAATATATATATATATATATATATATATATATATATATATATATATATATATATATATATATATATATATATATATATATATATATATATATATATATATATATACACATACACACACACACACATACACACACACACACACACACACACACACACATACATACATACGCAGCGCTCGATGGGAATGGCATTAAAACTTTTATAGTCTTCAAGTAGGTAACCAAATAAATATTGCACTGGAGATAAAATTGATGTAGCTACATAAACTGTAAAAATGGTGCGAGTAAATACCAAACGGGAGCAAAAGCAGTCATAAAAACATGTACCCAAGTATGATACTGGTATAAAAATGTGTACAACGA
The DNA here is from genome assembly GCF_905171775.1 of Rana temporaria. Taxonomy (NCBI): domain Eukaryota; kingdom Metazoa; phylum Chordata; class Amphibia; order Anura; family Ranidae; genus Rana; species Rana temporaria. The sequence continues at coordinate 22,593,865 of NC_053495.1, read as the reverse complement.
TACCACTGCTGAATCCAGATGAGGAGGGGTTAACATCAGCCCGTCGGCATGTAGATGTCCCATGAAGGGAACTATCACAACTCCCAGTGGATGGCTGTAGAATCCCAGGTTGATAGAGGGAAGTGCAACAGCCCTTGCGTGTGGCAGATAGTAAGGTCCTGCCGGCATGCAGATATGAAGGCACAGCAAAGGATCCCTTCAGATGGACACGGCAAGCCCCGCCGGTGTCCGTGACGTTACTGGATCTCCGACGGAACTCCCTGAAGGTCCAGAAGCCGGCAGGGAGGCGAGTACCAATCAAAAGAATTTTAATCGATCAAAAAAATTAAAGATTAATCGATTGATTAAAAGTTAATTTGCACAGCCCTAAAAAGGGGGAAAAAAGTGATTGCATAACTATATATATATATATATATATATATATATATATATATATATATATATATATATATATATATATATATATATATATATATATATATATATATATATATAATTAATAATCACTTTTTCCCCCTTTTTTTTTTTTGCACGATTTGTTGAAGGGTAGCATGGGGGTAGTGAGATGAGACTCCCTCTCTATAAAAAAGAATAAAATGTATAAGGGAAGGTTATGTAATCACCCTCCCCCCTTTTCTTCTTCGGGGGAGGGGGGGTGAGATAATGGGGGTGCTCCGACTCTTGCCCACTCCCTTGGGTTTCTGGTATAGTTGTTTTTGCTTTATGGTTTTTCCTACCTTCATCTGGGGAAACTAAAAAGGAGTATACTGTATGTTATGGATGGTTTCATTCATGTGTTTTATGTGTTTTTATGAATGTAATGTATAAGTGTTTTTTGGAAAAGTGTGCAAGGATCTGTTTGTACAAAAATTTTATAAAAGGATATTTAACAGATCAGTTACAGCAAACTTTTTTATTTTTGCTTTTGTATTTAATACCACTTTAAGAAGAACGCCATAGGATGCCCCCATTTCAAGCACGATGCAGGTCGTGGTGGGGAATAGTGCTAAGTAGAACAGACCGCAGATAACGATATCCATCCTCGGTTATAAATGGCCTCCAAAGGAGCTCTTAAATCCAGGTATACATCAGAACAAACTGTATGAGCTCACATGAAGCGTCTATGGAATTATTTTTGCCTTCTGGAGCGGAATAAAGTGAAGACTCACTCGAATAACACTCAGAGATCTATTGCATCCTTACCCGTTCTGCCTCTTGCACCCCCGCTACGTGTCAAGCGGTTGGGATTGTAGTCTGAGTACCTGAATTATTCCTGTGGGTTATGGCTCCCCCTCAGGGACCAGGACGAGAGCCCTCCAGGCAGGAAATTACAGTGAGCGGGGCTCTCAGAGGCCCTATAGCCGTGCCTGGTCATTTAATGCATGAATCACTGTCAATCGCTTCCACTCGCAGGCTTTATACCATCAGGAAGTAGATATTAGCCCTGGGAGACTCGTGTCCCACTGGTCTGTGTGCGGCCGGGATCTCAATGTGTCACTCAGCCTGATCCAGAACAAGGAATTGGTATACAGAGGCCAACCACACAGCAATGAATATACATCTCTGATTGACCTACATGAGGTTTCCTACTGCAGTGTGATTTCTGCTATATTTTACATACAGTTTATTGGGTTTATAGAAGATTTTACAGAGACGTGTGGCAGAACAAAGGGGAGGGTACAGGAGGTAGATATACAGGGTGATCGGTGCTTGTAACTCCCCCCACCGCACCGATCACCCCAACTGTCCAGGTATCGGATGAAGCATCAGAGCATTTGCCCGAGTACATGTACTGGGGCAAATGCTCGGTATCGGTACCGATACTAGTATTGGGACAACCCTAACCAAAACCATATAATACAGAGGAACCTCGTATTACGTTCCAGGAGAATGCTCGTAATCCAAAGTACTCTCAATGGAAACAAAAATAATTTGTTCAGCATTGACTTCAATAGCATGCAATACCATATGTGGCCAGAGGTGGGGGGGGCGCCAGAGAACCTCGGAAACAGCCGTAACGTGCCCATATTGCGAAAGCTACAGTCAAAAACAGAACGGGTTAAAGGGTGTCAGCAACCAGTGTGTGGAAGATTTAAGCCGACTACACACTATACAACTTTTGTACAAATTTCTTGTAAAACTTAGCTCCTTTAGATTTACCAAAACTAGGGTTGTCCCGATACCACTTTTTTAAGTACAAGTACCGATACTTTTTTCAAGTACTCGCCGATACCGATTACCGATACTTTTTTTATTGTCATGTGACAATGGCACAAGTCAGTTTTTTTTTTTACAATTATTTTTTTTATTATTATTTTTTACAATTATTTTTTGTTATTTTTTCAATGCTTTCTTTGGAGGGGGGGGGGGTGTCAGTGTGTTTTTTATTAACATTTTTAATAGTTTTTCCAATTCATTTTTTTATTATTTATTGCAATTTTTTTATTTTTATCAGCCCTTTTGGGGGGCTTTGGTGAGCTATCAGGGGTCTTAACAGACCGTTGACATCTCCCCTTTGAGACAGAGAAAGCGACTGAGGATAGAGATTCCCCAGTCCGTTTCTCAGCTGCACTGAAAATGAATGGAGAGAAGACAGAGGCTCCTCTCCATTCATAAACTGAGACATTGTAATCACAGGTTACGATGTTTCAGTTATGTGAATGGACAGAGTCAGTGATCACTCACTCTGTTCATTCACAAAAGGAAGGAGCCGGCTTTACCGGCTCCCACCTCCGCTCTCTATCCTGACAGTTCGAGGACAGAGGAGGAGGACATGAAGGGGTGCACGGAGAAGAACGGAGGGGGACATGGAGCAGAACAGTGGGGGACACGGAGCACGGAGGGGAGAGCAGCACGGCGCACTTAGGAAGTTAGGAGGACATGGAGCATGGAGGGTGACACAGAGCAGAATGGAGGGGACAGCAGCACAGAGCACTTAGGAGGACATGGAGCACAACGGAGGGGGACTGGAGGAGGATACAAGGACAGTCAGCGGTGATCGGTGCAATGGGGGGGGGGGTTGAAAGCACTGATCACCCTGTTGAAATCTATACAGGGTGATCGGTGCTTGTAACTCCCCCCACCGCACCGATCACCCTGACTGTCCAGGTATCGGATGAAGCATCAGAGCATTTGCCCGAGTACATGTACTCGGGCAAATGCTCGGTATCGGTACCGATACTAGTATTGGGACAACCCTAACCAAAACCATATAATACAGAGGAACCTCGTATTACGTTCCAGGAGAATGCTCGTAATCCAAAGTACTCGCAATGGAAACAAAAATAATTTGTTCAGCATTGACTTCAATGGCATGCAATACCGTATGTGGCCAGAGGTGGGGGCGCCAGAGAGCCTCGGAAACAGCCGGAAAGTGCCCGTATTGCGAAACGCTCGTTAACCGCGTTACTCGCAATCCGAGGTTCCACTGTATATCAAACCTAAACACTTTCAATGTGTATGCAATCAGGGCGGCACTTGCACCACATAGTTAAAAGGTAAATCTAAAAGGAAACTGAACAAAAATTGTAGTGTGTATCCAGCTTTAAGCTCAAAAACCATTAAAGTGGTTGTAAAGGCAGAAGGCTTATTTTAATCTTAAAAACGAGAAGTCCAGCCTAAGCTCATTCGGCTGGGCTACTCCTATGGGTCACAGGAGTGCAATTAGTTTTGCACTCCTGTGACCCGTTTTCAGCAGAGTGGTCTGAAATCCACTCTCTGCTGACGTCATCAAGATCAGTCCAGGCACTGTGTCATCCCGACTCTGGAAGTCTGGATTCACCAGGTGCCCGATAGGCTTCTCAGTGGGTCACCGAGAGCCTGAGATGGCCGCTCCCCGCCCCGCAACAGCTCAGCGCTCCAGTGAGCGTGGAGGAGCAGAGAGGAGAGCTGCTGATTGACAGGCAGCAGTTCTCTGCTCGGGGAGGTGAGAGAACCGAGCCATCAGCGGTGTTCGGTGGCTCGGTTCTAAGTGAAGAGGCAGCGGGGGACAGGTATGATTATGGGATAAAAACAAAATCCTATACTTCTCTTTTAATGCATTCTTTGCATTAAAGCGGAGTTCCAGTCATTTTTGTGCCAATTAAAAGTCAGAAGCAACAAAAACTGTACCTGCTGACTTCTAATAAACACACATTCACCTGTCCCAGGATCCAGCGCTGTACTCACTGCAGCCGTGTTCTTGCCGTGTCCTCCCTCGGCGGCGCCGGCATCTCTACTATGGGCGACCAGCTGTGATGGCTTGCAACTTCACAGTCAGGTGCCCACTGCACTGTGACTGGTCCTGAAGTCTAAGACCTGTCATGTGTCCCAGAAGACTTTGGGTCTTCGATTGCCAGGTGTTTTTCACCTTAATGCATAGGATGCATTAAGGTAAAAAAAAAAACATGAACCTTTACAACCCTTTAACATAATGTGCGATCAGGGGTCAAGTCCTGGGGAAAAAGTGTGGGAACTCCCACCCAAGATACACTCCCCCACCAAAAAAAAAAAAAAGATACGCTCATATGCATAATTACTAAACCGCATGTTCTTTCTAAATCCCACAATAACTCGCGGCAGACCTCCGCAATGTCTCCTGGAAACAAAGACAAAAGCTCCCAGGAGACATTGCGGCATCAAGGAAGTGGCGGAATACCCGCACACTACCCGATGAATCCATATACAGGAAGCGGCCAGTAACAAAGGATAACTAAGGTTCGCCTGCCCCTGACAGTGACTCGAGCTGGGCATCGCTGCTTAGTGAAGGATTGGCTTGGGCGGCTCCGCTGCTCTTGGCTGCTCTAGTCCTGCAAAGGGAACTGCGTTCCTGCTGTGAAAAAAGTGCAGGAACTCCGTTCCCATGCGTTCCCGCAGGACTTGAGCCCTGTGTGCGATGCATACTAGCACATTATGGCTTTACCTTGCAGGCTCCCCAAAAATAAAAGCTTTAATGGAGATAGATAAAAATAAATGTAAGTAATAAATGTCTCACCTATTTCTTCTACAAGGGGCTTTGCTGTTCTGACTCCTTTTGGTGCCAATAGTGAAGTCAGCAAATTCAGGCCTTCAAAATGCTGTCCTGGGGTCTCTTTAGGCACTCGGACAGTGAATACGCCTGGGATAGAAACAATACAACACACTGGTAAACAGGACTTGAAGGTATAGGCTTAGAAACAAATGGAACCATCGAGGATGGGAAGGAGCGGCCAAAACACTTCTTCCAACAGGCACAGTACATACAGGTAGTACAATGCAGCGCTGCCCATCACTGAGACTGGAAAGGTCCACAGAGCCAGGTGGTTCAGTACAAGCATGCCACCAGCAAGGTCATCAGACCCCATTTGCATCCATGGCAACATTTTTCTACAATTCGTGTGCCCTGCTCCTGTTCTCAGCAAACCCATCATACAAAAAAATAAATAAAAAAAAAATATAAAATAAAAAAGTAATTAAAATTAAACCACAAATTTGCAACAAAACTGTAAACCAGGGATGAGAAATGTTAAATATTGTACATTTTTTATTCATCACCAAATTGGTTTTCTTAGGCTCCATTCCCACCTGCCATTTCTGGAACGCACAAGAAAGTGCACAAAAAACACGCAATTTGCAGCGCATTTCGGAAGTGTGCTGCAAACGAGCATCGTACTTGTGATGCCATTAATTGTTAAAGGACAAGTTAACCTTTCCCTAACCACTGCCCTGGAAGGTTTTACCCCCTTAATGGCCAGGTCATATGGCACTGCGTTACTTTAACTGACAATTGCGCCTTCGTGCGACACTTCAGCCAAATAAAGTTGAGGTCCTATTTTTCCCACAAATGGAGCTTTCTTTTGGTGGTATTTGATCACCTCTGCAGTTTTTATTTTTTTGCGCTATAAACAATAAACAATTTCGAAAAGAAACAATATATATGTTTTACTCTGCTATAAAACACACCCAAAAATCCAAAAATAATATTTTTTATTATATATATATATATATATATATATATATATATATATATATATATATATATATATATATATTCACTTTACAATAAATATTTACTTTTTGTGTGATGCCATGATGGTCAATCTACAACTGCCTACATGGAATGTTTGCAAGCTTGTTTGGCGGTACTACCCCTGTGAATCACAGGAGTGCCGTTCATTCGGCACTCCTGTGACTCGTTTTCAGCAGACAGTGGGCTAAAGACCGCCGTCGGCTGACATCGCCGAGCTGGTCCAGCAAGGCTCACGACCATATGGTCAGGATCTGCCAACATGCCTGGATCGGCACCCGGCTCAGCCTTTCAGCGAGCCGCCAAGAGCCTAAGCCAGCCGCCCCTGTCCCCTCCACATTACTCCAATGAGCAGGGGGGGGAGGGGGCGGCAGAATAGAGAGCTGCTGACAGTTACCAGTTATCTGCTTAGGGAGCTGCGAGAACCGGCGGTGTTCAATCGCTCGGTTCTCAGTGTTAGAGCCAGCGGGGGACAGATCAGCTTTGTAATTAAAGGAGTTCTCCAAGCTAAAACTTTTAACCCCCGCTGTGCCCGGGCTGTAAAACTATACAAAATAAACTTTCACTTACCTGCCTACGATCCCCCGTTGTTCCGATATCGCCGTCCCGTTCTCCGGTCCTGGTCTGTTCCACTTCCTGCGGGTCGGTGACTCACAGTGCGCTCAGCCTATCAGCGGCCGCAGCAATGTCCCGTCGCGGCCGCTGATAGGCTGAGCGCACTGTGAGTCACCGACCCGCAGGAAGTGGAACAGACCGGGAACGGAGAACGGGACGGCGATATCGGAACAACGGGGGATCGTAGGCAGGTAAGTGAAAGTTTATTTTGTATAGTTTTACAGCCCGGGCACAGCGGGGGTTAAAAGTTTTAGCTTGGAGAACTCCTTTAATATTAGCGGTTTACAGGATTTTGGTTTCCACTGTGCCCAGTTAAGAATGTATAAAAAAAGATGCATGTTTTTTTTTATTCATACTCACCAAGGTGGATGCAGCATCATTCCGATGCTGCATCCACCTTGGTGAGTATAAATTTGGGAGGGAAAAAAAAAACCCATACATCTTTTTTATACATTCTTAACTGGGCACAGTGGAAACCAAAATCCTGTAAACGGCTAATGAATATCGATTACAAAGCCGATTGTAACGCTTGATAAGAACTAAATCTTCACCAGATATGCACATAACAGTGGAAAAATTAAATACTTTAAATGGAAAACATGATTTATGTGACATGATCTTACCATCATCAGCATTATATACGGCTTTCTGTCTCCCATCTTCCACAATCCTGCCAGGCAGCGTCAATCTGCACACAGATGTGATATTATATTAACAGCGGGAACACGTTGTCATTTTTTTCTATGCCACATCTACAGCAGCAGCGGGTTGTGTAGAAAGATGAAAGAATAAATAGCTAGATTCAGAAACGCTTACGACGGCGTATCACTAGATACGCCGTTGTAAGTCCGAATCCGCGCCGTCGTATCCTTAAGCGTATTCTCAAACTGAGATACGCTTAAATCTTGCTAAGATACGACCGGCATAAGTCTCCTACGCCGTCGTATCTTAGCTGCATATTTACGCTGGCCGTTAGGGGCGTGCAGGTTGATTTACGCCGAGAATATGTAAATGAGCAAGATACGCCTATTCACGAACGTACGTACGTCGCAGTAAGCTACGCCGTTTACGTAAGGCGTTTTTCAGGCGTAAAGATAAACCACCAAAAAGATGGCGCAGCCAATGTTAAGAATGGACGTCGGGACAGCCGTCGAATTTCACGTCGTTTGCGTAAGCGGATTCAGAATGGGGCTGGGCGTAGGTTACGTTCACGTCGAAAGCAAGGAGTATTTGCGACGTGATACTGAGCATGCGCCGTACGATTGGCGCTTCATTTACATGTATGGTAATGAATCGTGAATTCATTACCATACAACACGCCCCCTACCTGCCTATTTTGAATTAGGCAGGGTTACGCCGGGCCATTTGCGATACGCCGACGCAACTTAGGAGGCAAGTGCTTTGTGAATACAGTACTTGCCTCACTATCTTACGTCAACGTAGTGCAAATAGGATGCGCTACGCCGACCTAAAGAAGCGCCGCCGTACGTGAATCTAGCTAAAAGTCTTTATAGTTTACAGCAGGGTTAATCGATCAGCACAAACCCCCCCTGTCGGAGAAGCAGCCGATCGGCTCTCCTCTACTCGCGTCTGACAGACGCGAGTGAGGAAAAGCCAATTACCGGCTTCTCCTGTTTACATTGTAATCAACCGTGATTGGACACAGCTGATCACGTGGTAAAGAGTCTCCGTGAGAGACTCTTTACCTAGATCGGTGTTGCGGGGTGTCAGACTGACACCCTGCAACAACGTTCGCCGCCATGCGCTCCCCCGGGGGGTCATATGACGTCCACTCAGGATATTGAAACCACTTTGCCAACGTCAATCTGTCATTGGCGGGCGGCAAGTGGTTAAAAAAAAGTAAGAACCATTATTTTATTCTCTAGGGTGTCTGCTTTCAGAAATGATATAATGTTTTGGGGGTTTTATGTGATCTTCAGGCCTAAAATTATTTTTTAAAGCAAGTATGCAAAAAAAAAAGCAAAATCGTCTCTGGCAGTGAAAGAGTTCAAAGCACTAATACTACCTGAGAAAGTACGGCTTGGCGTAGAATTTGAAGTCATCTTCCTCAATGTAGATATCAAACTCCGACACCCTGGCATAGGGAACTTTAATGGTGATAGTGAGGAAGTCGGCATCCTGGCTGATGTCAAAAGCCGGTGTGATCATATTGCGTCACCCTAGAAAACAATGGAATATATTAGTCAACAGCAAAGGAAATGTGAGAAATCGTATAGAAGTGGCCGATACCTGTACAGCAATCTAGCCACTTTAGACCCGTAGGACGTCCTGGACTTTGAGTGGTGATATCTGAATGATGCCTGCAGCTGCAGGCATCATTCAGATATCTCTGTCTTCAGCCGGCGATTCTGTGCACCAGAAGAACGATCAAAGCGGCGGTTCCGCCGCTCGATCGTTCTTCTAGGCAGCGGGAGGGGACGTCCCCCCCCCTCCCGCCGCCATCCGGTGCTTCTCCGGGCTCTCCCGTGCCATCGGGGGCCCGGAGAGCGAATCGGCCGGCGCGCGTTGCTGAACCATAGAGATGACTGGTGACCAGACGGTCACAGTCATCTCTATGACCGTCAGAGGGCCGGGCGCGACGTTATGACGTCACGCCCGGTACCCGGAAGTAAACAAAGCCGCAATCGCGGCTGTCGGCATGTAATCGGTGAAATGTTTTTCACCGATTTCATGCTTGTAAGCCTGTAGGAGAGATGTGGGGTCTTATTGACCCCACATCTCTCCATAAAGAGGACCTGTCACAGTGATTCATATTACAAGGGATGTGTACATTCCTTGTAATAGGAATAAAAGTGATCAAAAAAAAAAAAAGGTCAAAAAAAAGTGTAAAAATAAAAAAATGAAGTAAAAAAATAAAATAATAAAAAAAAAAATTTAAAACCCCTGTCCCGGTCGCTCGCGTGCAGAAGCGAACGCGCATGCAAGTCCCGCCCACATATGTAAACACCGTTCAAACCCCACATGTGAGGTATCATCGCGTGCGTTAGAGCGTGTGCAACAATTCTATCACTAGAGCTACTCTGTAACTCAAAAATAGTAACCTGTAAAAAAATTTAAAACGTCGCCTATGGAGATTTTTAAGTACCGAAGTTTGGCACCATTCCATGAGTGTGCGCAATTTTAAAGCGTGACATGTTAGGTATCTATTTACTCGGCGTAACATCGTCTTTCACATTATACAAAAAAATTGGGCTAACTTTACTGTTTTGTTATTTTTTAATTCATGAAACTGTTTTTTTCCCTAAAAAAAGGCGTTTGAAAAATTATTGCGCAAATACCGTGCGAGAAAAAAAAGTTGCAATGACCGCCATTTTATTCCCTAGGGTGTCTGCTAAAAAAAATATATAATGTTTGGGGGTTCTGATTAATTTTCTAGCAAAAAAATTGTGATTTTTACATGAAGGAGAGAAGTGCCAGAATTAACCCGGTAACGAAGTGGCTAGACAACTCATGGGAATCATATAATCAATAATATAGGTGAGAACAATGAATGGAATAGGATTGTTACCCATAGCAAGAAGTTGCCAAAATATCAAAACAACCCCCACATCATAATCCCCCCTCCACCAAATGATTTGGAGCAGTGCACAAAGCAAGGTCCATAAAGACATGGGTGAGCGAGTTTGGGGTGGAGGAACATGACTGGCCTGCACAGAGTCCTGACGTCAACCCGATAGAACACCTTTGAGATGAATTAGAGCGTAGACTGCAAGCCAGGTCTTCTCGTCCACATCAGTGCCTGACCTCACAAATGCGCTTCTGGAAGAATGGTCAAACATTCCCATAGACCAGGGCTCGACAAATCCCGGTCGCCATGGCGACTAGAAATAGTGTCCTGGCTTGGAAGGTGGGCTGGCACCATCTGGTGGTGAGCCGTTGGTATTACAAGTTATTATCACCAGATGTGAGCTGGCGCCATCTGGTGGTGGCCGTTGGTATTACAAGTTAAGCATTACAAGTTAAACAGCAATTCTAATGTCATTTTTCACTATTTTCACTGCCATCTTCTTCCCTCCAATTAGAACCCCCAAACATTATATATATTTTTTATCCTAACACCCTAGAGAATAAAATGGCGATCGTTGCAATACTTTCTGTCACGCCGTATTTGCGCAGCTGTCTTACAAGCGCACTTGTTTGGGGAAAAAAATACACTTTTTTAAGTTAAAAAATAAGACAACAGTAAAGTTATCCCCATTTTTTTTATATTATGAAAGATAATGTTACGCCAAGTAAATTCATACCCAACATGTCACGCTTCAAAATTGCGTCCGCTTGTGGAATGCCGACAAACTTTTACCCTTTAAAATCTTCATAGGCGACGTTTCAAAAAATCTACAGGTTGCATGTTTTGAGTTACAGAGCAGGTCTAGGGTTAGAATTATTGCTCTCGCTCTACCAATCGCGGCGATACCTCACATGTGTGGTTTGAATACCGTTTACATATGCGGGCGCTGCTCACGTATGTGTTCGCTTCTGCGCGCAAGCTCGTCGGGACAGGGTGCGTTTTCTGGCTCCTAACTTTTTTAGCTGGCTTCTAGATTCCAAGCAAATTTGTCAAACCCTGCCATAGACACTCCTAAACCTTGTGGATAACCTTCCCAGAAGAGTTGACGCTGTTATAGCTGCAAAGGGTGGGCCAACCCAATATTGAACCCTACTAACTAAGACTGGGATGCCATTTAAAGTGGAACTTCCGCTTAATCCACTCCTCACCCCCTTACATGCCACATTTGACATGTCATTTTTTTTTGGGGGGGGGGAGTGGGGGATTCAGGAGGAGTGGGACTTCCTGTCCATCTTCCTCCTTCCGCCCAGGGACCGCCAAGTCTTATTGACCCCACATCTCTCCTTATAAAGAGGACCTGTCACACTGATTCCTATTACAAAGGATGTTTACTGTCCTTGTAATAGGAATAAAAGTGATAAAAAAATAAAAAAAAATTAAAAAAAAGTGTAAAGATAAAAAAAATTAAGTAAAATAAAAATAATTTTATTTTTTTCAAAACGCCCCTGTCCCCGTTATCTCGCGCGAAGAAGCGAACACGCATGCAGGCCCCGCCCACATATGTAAACGCTGTTCAAACCCCACATGTGAGGTATCGTCGCGTGCGTTAGAGCGTGTGCAACAATTCTAGCACTAGACCTCCTCTGAAACTCGAAAATTGTAACCTGTAAAAAATGTTAAAGCATCACCTATGGAGATTTTTAAGTACCAAAGTTTGGCGCCATTCAATGAGTGTGCGCAATTTTAAAGCGTGACATGTTAGGTATCTATTTACTCGGCGTAACATCCTCTTTAACATTGTACAAAAAAATTGGGCTACCTTTACTGTTTTGTTATTTTTTAATTCATGAAACCGTTTTTTTTTCCCCCAAAAAAAGGCGTTTGAAAAATGATTGCGCAAATACCGTGCGAGAAAAAAAATTGCAATGACCGCCATTTTATTCCCTAGGGTGTCTGCTAAAAAAAACAATATATATAATGTTTGGGGGTTCTGATTAATTTTCTAGCAAAAAAAATTGTGATTTTTACATGAAGAAGAGAAGTGCCAAAATTGGCCCAGTGGTAAAGTGGTTAAACACACATCCAAATCCATGCTAAACAATCCATCCAATCAGGAGGAGGAGATTGTACAATCAGATTGTGTCTTAGGCTGCAATCAAACCTTGGCGTTTTGAATCGCAGGCAGATTTGCCGCGATTCTGCGTGCGATTTAAAAAGCGCCGAGGTGTGAATGACAATTTGCAGAACACACATCTGAGATGACCATTTATTTGATTGGCAACTAAAATCGCAGTGCTGTTCTGGCACGATAAATCTCGCTGCAATCGCGGCAATACACGTTACGTGCAGCATTTTGTTTTGAGCGACAAGCTTCACGTGATTCCGGAAATTCTTTTTGGGCGACAGGCGTCCCGCGATTCCGGTTTGCCGGATTTTACCGCGCTTCGTCGAGGCAAAAATCGCGCAGTGATTGGGGTGTCATTAAAAGTAACAGTGGGCCGGATTCAAGAAGCAATTGCGCCTGTGTAACCATAGGTTACACAGCGCAATTGCTTACTTGCCCCGGCGTTACGAATGCTCCCGATTCAGGAACATCGTAACGCCGACTGCAGCCTAAAATCTGCGTGGCATAAGGCTCTTATGCCACGCACATCTTAGGCTGCATTCTTGCGATGGCCGCTAGGGGGCGCTCCCATTGTGCTCAGCGTATAGTATGCAAATTGCATACTAACACCGATTCACAATGTTGCGCGAGCCCTGCGTACGCAATTTACGTTGTTTCCGTACAGCGTGTTTTGCATAAGTCTGCCCCTTCTAATAGCAGGAGCAGCCGATGCTAAAGTATACCCGTCGTTCCCGCGTCGCGACGTTCGAATTTCACGTAATTTGCGTAAGTGATTCGTGAATGGCGCTGGACGCCATTCACGTTCACTTTGAAGCAAATGACGTCCTTGCGACGTCATTTGCCACAATGCACGTCGGGAAAGTTTCCCGACGGAGCATGCGCTCGGCGCGCCTAATTTAAATGATTCCAGCCCCCTACGGGATCATTTACATTAGGCGCCCTTACGCAGGGCAAGTTTACACAGCGCACACGCAATTTACGGAGCTACTGCTCCGTGAATCGCGGGTAGCACAGGAAATTTGCGGGGGCGCAGGGCAAAAACGCTGCCCTGCGCCTCCGTAACTAAGGGGCAAATCTACCTGAATCCGGGCCAGTGATCGCAAGTGCGCCCTGCGTTTTGCAGCGATTCAGAATCGTAGCCAGGATCAAGGCGATCTAGAAAACGCCATGGTGAGAACGAAGCCTAAGTGATAGTTTAGTTAACAAAAACTTTCTGCCAATTCAGACTTTTAACCCCCCCACCACCCAAAAAAAAAAGGATGCCCAGCTTCGCCCTATCTGGATTATGGAATCTTCTGCACCCACCGATCCTTCCATACATTACACCGACTATCTCACCACAGGATCTCACACCTCACCAGACACACGGCTCCTCACATGCAGCACACATCGAATTCTACTTCCGGGACTGCACGTGTTAAAAAAACGAGACCAAAACGAGCACTCCGATTGGACTAGCTTCCTCTGTTGCCCCGCCCATCCACCAACCACGCGCCGCTACAGTAAATCTCGAAGGAGGATTGGTCGAGGCGGGGGCGAAGCTAAAGGCAGGCCGTCCTATCACGCAGTGAGTGGCTATAATGAAGTAGGGGCGTGGTTACAAGGTGGACGCTTGTCAGTTTTTAAGGTTTCCATGGAGACCGGAAGGAAACGTTCTTCTCCGGTGATACATGGTAGCGGGTTGTGTACTTTCCTCATCAATCTCCGTCCTCCTGTGTCCCAGGAAGAGCGGGAATGGCGGGGCCAGGAAAGCGCAGAAGGGGCGCTAATAATATCCTATTAGGGGGTTGATTTTAAAGGCAGATAAACAGTTGCCCTCTGCAAGTGCAGTTGCTCCAGAGCTTCACTTTACAAAGATTAAACAATCACGTGCAAGAAAAAAAAAAATTGTTGCTGTTGCTTGCCCATGATTGGATGATGGAAGTCAGCAGAGCTTCCCCTCATTTACTAAACTGGGGACCTCTGGGCCCTTTAACCAGTTAAGCCCCGGACCAATATGCAGCCTAAAGACCCAAGGTGTTTTTACAGTTCGGGACTGCGTCGCTTTAACAGACAATTGCGCGGTCGTGCGACGTGGCTCCCAAACAAAATTGGCGTCCTTTTTTCCCCCACAAATAGAGCTTTCTTTTGGTGGTATTTGATCACCTCTGCGGTTTTTAGTTTTTGCGCTATAAACAAAAATAGAGCGACAATTTTGAAAAAAATGCAATATTTTTTACTTTTTGCTGTAATAAATATCCCCCAAAAACATATATAAAAACATTTTTTTTCCTCAGTTTAGGCCGATACGTATTCTTCTACCTATTTTTAGTAAAAAAAATCGCAATAAGCGTTTATCGATTGGTTTGCGCAAAATTTATAGCGTTTACAAAATAGGGGATAGTTTTATTGCATTTTTTTTTATTTTTTACTACTAATGGCGGCGATCAGCAATTTTTTTCGTGACTGCGACATTATGGCAGACACTTCGGACAATTTTGACACATTTTTGGGACCATTGTCATTTTCACAGCAAAAAATGCATTAAAATTGCATTCTTTATTGTGAAAATGACAGTTGCAGTTTGGGAGTTAACCACAGGTGGCGCTGTAGGAGTTAGGGTGCACCTAGTGTGTTTACAACTGTAGGGGGGTGTGGCTGTAGGAATGACGTCATCGATTGTGTCTCCCTATAAAGGGGATGACACGATCGATACGTCTCCATAGTGAAGCACGGGGAAGCCATGTTTACATACGGCTCTCCCCGTTCTTCAGCTCCGGGGAGCGATCGCGACGGAGCGGCTATAAACAAATAGCCGCGCCGTGGTCCCGGATCGCTCCCCGAGCGGACCCGACCTCCGCATGTAGCGGGGGGGGGGGTCCCGATCGGACCCCCCACCCGCTAATAGGCAAGGACGTACGTGTACGCCCATGTGCCTGTACGTGCCATATTGTGGACGTATATGTACATGCGGGGGTCGGGAACTGGTTAATAAAAAGGAAAAGTAAGAAATAAAAAATATATATAAACAAATATTATTTTCTTTATAAAAAAAAGGGCTTTCACACTGGATCGGTGCGCTGGCAGGGCGTCAGAAAAAGTGCTGCCAGCAGCTTCTTTGCAGCGCATTAGGGGCGTTATACTCACTGCTCCTAATGCGCTCCTGCCCATTGAAATCAATGGGTACCGCCAGCAAAACACAGCAGTAGCAGCGTTTTGCAGGTGGTTTTAACCCTTTTTCGGCCCCTAGCGTTGGTTAAAAGCGCCCCGTTTGCGGCCGAAATGATAGCAGAGTTTTACCGCTAACGCTAGGGGTGGCTTGGTGTGAAAGGGCTCTAAAGGAAATCTAACAAAAAATGTTGAAATTCCAATTTTCCAAATTTTGGGATTTTCGAATTTTTGAATATTTGAAAAAAAAACGTTAAACGGATTTTTGTTAATTCGGATATTTCCAAATTAACAAATCTGTCGAAATTCGTTAAACAATGAATTTGGAACGAAACAAATTTATGTGTCCCTTGTGTTGATACTTCATGTTTTAGGAGAAATTTTCATCTACTACAGCTTCTATGAATGACTAAGAAACTATGAATAGAGGGGCCGGAGCCATCAATCTACCACCCGTCCCCCACCCAGAGATTCTGTGTCATTTATACACGCTGTAGTAAAGCTTCTATGAATGGCAGATCTGGCAGGAAAGGGCATTCATAGACAGGCTCTCTTTATAAAAGCTCCTGGCAGCCCTTTAGCTGCATTAACCCCTGCTGCACCAAAAAAGTATAGCGAGGAGGGAGGATAGGAAAGATGAAGATTTCTAAAACAATAAGAATCAAGACAAGGGGCATAGGTGTGCGCAGCCTTTGGCATTAGGGTGTGCACCCCAAAGCTCAAACACACTCTATCGATCACTCACGATGTTCATTCAGAAAGGGAAGGGGCCAGTAAATGGCATATTTACTGGCCCCTTCCCCCACTCATCCTAAAACATCCACAACAACAACCGGCAGTGGGAGAGGAGGGAAGCCGGAAGTGCTGTGGGGGGGAAGGAGGGTGAGCAAGGTCAGTGGCGGAATCTGTTCTGCACAGGGTGATTAGGGTGTGCCTGGGCACGCCTATGACAAGGGGCACATCATACTAGTTATGTCCCTTGTGCTGATTTTTCTGTTTGCGTTTTTTGCTAGACTTAGGCAGATACTGCAGAAGTCCGAGGTACAACCATGTAAAATTGGCCAGCAGCAGAACAGTTTTTATCAGGGATGAAAGGCCTAACTGGTATATGCCTTACTTTTATTTTATCTATGGGGATGGTAGGGTGACATGAATATGAGTGATATAATAAGATGGTTCGGGTGCACGCTGTTCTTGCCCTTTGACCCCTTTCACACTGAAGTGTTTTTAAAGCATTTTAGCGTTAGAAATAGCGCTATTAAAACGCTCATAAAACGCTCTCCATGCATCTCAATGGACCCTTTCACACTGAGTCCTGCAAGCAGTATCTTTGGAGCAGCTTTTGGGCGCTGAAAAAAACGCTCTAAAAACGCCCCTCTCCATTGAAATGAATTGAAAGCGCTGTAAAAACGCCTTACCCTTTCACACTGAGGCACTGCAGAAACCCCCTAAAACGTTAGGGTCTTAGCGGTGCTTTACCAGCACATTGGGATTGCAGGTGAGGCTTCGCTCCAATAACGCTCGAATAACGCTCGAAAAACGCCCCAGTGTGAAAGGGGCCTTAGTTTTCTTATTCTTTCGAATATTGAAGCAGCATGCCGCAAAGGAAAGGCAGTCTCATAAACAGATGATCTGTAAGAAAAAAAAACTATAATAAGATAAAAAGAAGCAAAGTGGTTGATTTCCCAAAATGCTCACAAGCAGAACTGAACTGCTCAATTTAAACTGTTTCCCAAAACAGTTACATTCAAGGAATTCCATGAACGATAACTGTTACAGTTGCTTGTGCTTCCAACCAAACTGTCAAGCTCTGAAATAGCTGGTGTCATAACTGATCAGTGGCGGCTGGTGGTAAATTTTTTTTGGTTGGGCAAACAGTGCCGCTCACAGCCACCCCCTCTAGTCGCCTGGAAATCCCCCCTTCCCCTGGAGTTCGGACACAAGCCCGGCACTTACCACATCTATGGCGCGGGCAGCGTATCCCTCAAGGGCGACGGGTGGCGGCTTCCCCCTCCTCTTCCTAGGCCGCATGTAGATTAGGGGGTCGGACGCATGGATGGGGCGTCGGCGCCTGTGCTACCTGCCACAGTAACCGATCAGCACCATGGAAACTGCAGAGAATCTCGATCCAGCGATGTACCTGTCTGTATCAGTTCTTCTCTCTCTCTCTTTTTATGGGAGACTCAGCAGCAGTGGAAGCTATTGGCTCCTGCTGCTGTCAGTCAAATCATGTTAGGAGGGAGTGGTGGCAGGGCTGAGCTGCGCTGAGTGTGTCTATGGGTCTATGGATGCACAGAGCCTGGTTTGGGATCAAGCCTGCACACGTGCCCCCATAACAAGCAGCTTACTAAGGGGGCACTTGGAGAAGAAGAGAAGCCAAGATTGGGGGGACCCCAGAAGAGGAGGTTCCGGGCCACTCTGTGTAAAACCATTACACAAAGCAGGTGTGCATAACATGTTTATTGTTAAAGAAGGAAAAAAATTCTTAACTCCCATATTTCTCTCTATATTATCTATTATCTTATCTATGTATCTCAAACTTGCAACATTCACCTCAAACCCAAGGTAGCAGCGAACACAAATCTCATCCCTAGGTCTAATGCTCCTTTTCTCCAGGGCTGTCTTTCTCAACCTTCTTAACATGTAGGAGCCTCTGCTAATAATTTCTATATCTGCAGCTGACAGTACATTAGTCTGGTCATCAGTGGGAAGAAGTCACCTTACATTGGTGGTCATTGGGAATAATGTTCTTTACATCAGTGGTCAGTGGGAAGAATGTTCCTTACATTGGTGATCATTGGGAAGAATGTTCCTTACATTGGTGATCATTGGGAAGAATGTTCCTTACATTGGTGATCATTGGGAAGAATATTCTTTACATCGGTGGTCATAGGGAAGAATGTTCCTTACATTGGTCATCATTGGAAAGAATGTTCTTACATCGGTGGTCATAGGGAAGAATGTTCCTTACATCGGTGGTCATTGGGAAGAATGTTCCTTACATTGGTGGTCATTGGGAAGAATGTTCCTTACATGGTGATCATTGGGAAGAATGTTCTTTACATCAGTGGTCATTGGGAAGAATGTTCCTTACATCAGTGATCATTGGGAAGAATGTTCTTTACATCAGTGATCATTGGGAAGAATGTTCTTTACATCGGTGGTCATAGGGAAGAATGTTCTTTACATCAGTGATCATTGGGAAGAATGTTCTTTACATCGGTGGTCATAGGGAAGAATGTTCCTTACATGGTGATCATTGGGAAGAATGTTCTTTACATCGGTGGTCATTGGGAAGAATGTTCTTTACATCGGTGGTCATTGGGAAGAATGTTCTTTACATCGGTGGTCATAGGGAAGAATGTTCTTTACATGGTGATCATTGGGAAGAATGTTCCTTACATTGGTGATCATAGGGAAGAATGTTCTTTACATCAGTGATCATTGGGAAGAATGTTCTTTACATCGGTGGTCATAGGGAAGAATGTTCCTTACATTGGTGATCATTGGGAAGAATGTTCCTTACATTGGTGATCATTGGGAAGAATGTTCCTTACATGGTGATCATTGGGAAGAACAGCCCTTACAATGTTTTTGAATGAAAAGAATTTCCCTTACATTGGTGTTCAGTAGTTAAATATCTCTTTGTCACTATCGTGTACATTACACAGCACCTCTGGACCCCTTTACATTACGAGCCCGGGGGCTCCATAATCTTCTATTGCCCAGGGACCCCATGAGTTGTCAGTCCGCCCCTGATAGTGTCACATTGTTGATGTCAGTGGAAGGAACATGCCCCATTGTTGGTGTCAGTGGGAAGAATAGTGTCCCATTTTTGTTTTCAGCGGAAGGAATAATGCCCCATCATTAGTGTCAGTGGAAGGAACAGTTCCCCATTGTTGATGTCAGTGGAAGGAACATTCCCCATTGTTGATGTCAGTGGAAGGAACATTCCCCATTGTTGATGTCAGTGGCAAGAATCATTCCCCATTGTTGGTGTCAGTGGAAGGAACATTCCCCATTGTTGGTGTCAATGGCAAGAATCATGCCCCATTGTTGGTGTCAGTGGCAGGAATAATGCCTCAAGAGCCAGATAAAGGCAAGTAAATAGACACATTCGGCCCCTGGGCCCTAGATGAAATAAGCATGAGACATGTATTATATGGGGTTGGGGGCAGAGGTGGCTCTAGGCTTTGTGAGGCCTTAGGCAAAACTTGACACGGGGCCCCACTCACACCTATAATGGGAAAAATAATTCAAGGACAAGAGCCTCTTCCCCACAACCCTGGCCAATGGTTGTGGGGGTCTGTGGGCAGGGGGCTTATTGGAATCTGGAAGCCCCCTTTAACAAGGCGGCCCCCAGATCCTGCTGTTTAATAACTAAGGGGCCTAAACGCCACCCGGTGCTGTCACCTGGTGAACCTGCCCCCTTGCGATGTCATTGACTGAGGGCATGCTGGGTCATTGACGTCACAAGGAGTGGTGTCACCGATTTTCACTGGTTGTTAGGGACACTGGCGGCCCCGCTCCTGAGTCAGGGCTCTTAACGCTGCCCGAGCACATTACTGGAGTAATGCATTGGGTAAGTTAGGCGGCCGCGAGGCCCCTGCGAGGCCCTAGGCCACCGCCTAATTTGCCTAATTAAAGAGCCGCCTCTGGTTGGGGGCTAACAAAACAAGATTTTTTGGAGATGAGGAGATCAGCTTTACTCGTTTTGCTTGTTCCAGGTCAGTGCAGCAGAACATACCGAGGTTGGAAGCGGCCCAAAAATTGAATTTTTAAAAGAGGCCATAAAATGGCCATGCTGCACTGGTTTATTGCAATAATCTTTCAAAGGAACACCGCAAGCCAGTGACTTACCGTTGCTTTAATCAGCAAAATAGACTTTTTTCTTCTTTTCATAAAACATAATACTTCCCCTTTAATCCCGCGACGGTGCCATTCCGCCATCAATAACACGTACCATATGTAATAAAGACAATCTATTGAAGAAAGGGATAACGGTTCGCATCGAGCGCGGAATGTGATCCGGCATCACATTTTACATCCTGCGATTTGATATTTTCAAGATTAATTTCAAACAACCAAGAAAATTATAAAAAAAAAATAGCGGCGCTCTACGACAATAAATCTGCTTAAGAGCCAAAATGTCAAACCGCAGAGAAGGTTCACTCCAGGTTACAGGAGTGCAGAGGCGCGGCGGAGCCATATTTCCATCAGGCTTCTTCTGGGAATCATTTACAGCCGGCTTCACAATAACGTTCAGCCGCTCAGAGAGAGCGATTAGAAGAATAGAGGCCGGCGTTTAAACATCAAGGGATATAGCTAGCGGACTATATTCATAAAAGAGTCAACGTGATTATTCGCTTTCTAGCGTTATTATTATTATAATAATACGGCATTTATAATCGATTGAGCCCAGGGGTCTCCGATCTTTTCAGTATGAGGGCCACGTCCGATATTTTACAAATATTCATTGGGGGCAAAAAATGTTTTTTTTAAATGAATAAATACAATTTCAATGAATGAATAAGTTTTACTTGGATCTTTTTTGCGATCGGCATTATATGATTCAGAACAAAAGAGAAAGAACTTTTGTTAATAGTCCGCATTAGAGTCTCCTCTTACATCAGGGTCCCCATTTGAGTCCCCTTTATACCAAGGTCCTTATCAGAGTTCCCCTTAAATCAGTCCCCCCCTTACATCAGGGTCCCCATCTCAGTCCCCTTATATAAGGTTCCTTAGTAGAGTCCCCATCTCCACGTCAGAGCCCCATTTCCACAGCAGAGTCCCTTCTTACATTAGGGTACCCATCTCTCAATCAGAGACCCCCTTTTTATCAGGGTCCCCATCAAAGTCCCCCCTTACATCAGTGTCCCCATCTGAGTCCCCCTTATATAAGGGTCCCTAGTAGAGTCCCCATCTCCACATCAGAGCCCCATTTCCTCATCAGAGCCCGCCTTACATTAGGGTCCCCATCTCCACATCAGAGCCCCGCCTTACATCAGGGTCCATAGCAGAGTCCCTTCTTACATCAGGGTACCCATCTCTCAATCAGAGACCCCCTTTTCATCAGGGTCCCCATCTGAGTCCCCCTTATATAAGGGTCCCTAGTAGAGTCCCCATCTCCACATCAGAGCCCCATTTCCTCATCAGAGCCCCGCCTTACATCAGGGTCCACAGCAGAGTCCCTTCTTACATCAGGGTACCCATCTCTCAATCAGAGACCCCCTTTTCATCAGGGTCCCCATCAAAGTCCCCCCTTACATTAGGGTCCCCATCTGAATCCCCCTTATACAGTATAAGGGTCCCTAGTAGAGTCCCCATCTACACATCAGAGCCCCATTTCCTCATTAGAGCCCTGCCTTACATTAGGGTCCCCATCTCCACATCAGAGCCCCATTTCCTCATCAGAGCCCCGCCTTACATTAGGGTCCCCATCTCCACATCAGAGCCCCATTTCCTCATCAGAGCCCCGCCTTACATTAGGGTCCCTATATCCCCATCAGAGCCCCCCCCCCTTACATCAGAGTCCACAGCAGAGTCCCGCCTTACATTAGGGTCCCCAACTCCACATCAGAGCCCCATTTCCTCATCAGAGCCCCACCTTACATTAGGGTCCCCATCTCCACATCAGAGCCCCATTTCCTCATCAGAGTCCCGCCTTACATTGGGGTCCCCAACTCCACATCAGAGCCCCATTTCCTCATCAGAGCCCCACCTTACATTAGGGTCCCTATATCCACATCAGAGCCCCATTTCCTCATCAGAGTCCGCCTTACATTAGGGTCCCTATCTCCCCATCAGAGCCCCCCCCCTTACATCAGGGTCCACAGCAGAATCCCTTCTTACATCAGGGTACCCATCTCTCAATTTAGAAACCCCCTTTTACATCAGGATCCCCATCAGAGTCCCCCCCCACTGGCATATGTACATGGACGGCGCGTGCGCCGTTCGTAAAAAAAGGTCAATCACGTCGGGTCACAGTTAATCGACATAAAACACGCCCCCCACATCCTCATTTGAATTCGGCGTGCTTACACCTGCCTATTCACGCTACGCCGCCGTAACTTAGCAGGCAAGTACTTTGTGAATACAGTACTTGCCTAGCTAACTTACGGCGGCGTAGTGTAAATATGATATGCTACGCCGCCGCAAAGATGCGGCGGTCTATTTGAATCAAGCTATATGTGCGAATGGAGCAGCAGCTGCCTGCTGATGCTGAGACTGAGGCCGCGTACACATGATCGGTCCATCCGATGAGAACGGTTCGAAGGACTGTGAAGCTGACTGATGGTCTGATGTGCCTACACACCATAGGTTAATTAACCGATCGTGTCAGAACGCGGTGACGAAAAACACAACGACGTGCAGAAAAAAATGAAGTTCAATGCTTCCAAGCATGCGTTGACTTGATTCTGAGCATGTGCGGGTTTTTACCCGATGCTTTTGCATACTAATGATCGGGTTTAACCTATCGGTTATCAGTCCATTGGTTACATTTTAAAGCAAGTTCTAATTTTTTGACCGAAGGATAACTGACCGATGGGGCCCACACACGATCGGTTTGGACCGATGAAAAGGTCCTTCGGTCCGATTTTCATCGGTTTTGACCGACCGTGTGCCTTAGTTGTTTGCTGCAGAGAGAAGAGAGTAGGAACACCAATGACCAGGCGCCCTAGGCGGCTGCCTAGTTTGCCTATTGGTAACACCGGCCCTGGGTGTCCCTCAATCCCATCTCAAAAAGTTGTGAGGTATGTAAATTGGGCTTTAAATATGACCGGTGGTACATGGATACAAGCCTTTTCCTGAATATCTTAGCATAGCAGAGACCATCTACAAATGTTCTGCGTCTCCCTTTCCTCTGATAAGCTCGTGGATGGTTGTCGGAGGTTGTCGGGGACAGGTGCTGCCCTGTAGCTGAGCTAAAAACGTTCCCAAAGTCCTCAAAACAATCCAGATGTTTCTGGGGTTCAGATTTCTGTTCCGAAGCCAAGGAGGAGGCCCTCCTGCCTGCTTGTAGGGTTTTATTGTCTTCCCTTTATGAGCCTGTTTCGGGTTTCATGGGTCACACAAGGGCCAAGTGTGTCCTAATTCTATATGAATGTATACCATGACAGATATTGTTTTATCTCTTCCCAGTATGTATGTGTGCATGTCACCTCTGTATGTCCCTACACTCTCCTTATCAAGATCTTCTAAATTCTCCCGGTAGTTGGTAATTCATTTTTTCCTTATGCCGCTGCAGCAATAGTTGCGCAATAAAAATTGCAAAACATTTCCCAGCAACTGAGAACAGATTTCCCCAATTAGAGTGGAACTAAAAACGAAAGTCAAAACTTTTTTCCCCCCATGTTGGATAGAGAAGGGGGGGGGGGTAATAAACAGGGTGGATAGAAATTAATTATTAAAAAAAATAAAAAAATATTTTTGTGATTTAGATCAGATTTTCGGGATTTTTATCAAATTTATTTTATTAAAATGCTCTTGGAGTAAAAATCTATCTAAATATAGGGGCATATCCACAAAGATCTGCCCCGGCGCATCGTATCCGAGATACGCTACGCCGCCGTACCTTGCCTGGCTTTAAATCGCATCCTGGAAGAATTTGTGCCGTAAGTTACGGCGGCGTAGTGTATCTCTGGCGGCGGAATTCAAATCGGCGATTAGGGGGCGTGTTTCATTTAAATGAAGCACGTCCCCGCGCCGAATGAACTGCGCACGCGCCGTCCCGAAATTTCCCGCCGTGTATTGCGCTAAATAAAGTCGCTAGGACGTCATTTTTTTTAACATAGACGTGAATTACGTCCATCCCGATTCACCGACGACTTACGCCAAAAAAAATATTCAAATTAAACGCGGGAACGACGGCTTTACTTAACATGGCAAATCTAACTATACGCCGCAAAACACCTGCTTTAACTATACGCCGGAAAAAGCCGACTAGAGACGACGTAAAAGAATGTGACGGCCGCGCATACGTTCGGGGATCGTCGGAAATAGCTCATTTGCATACCCGACGCGGAAAACGACGCAAACTCCACCCAGCGGGCGCCGAAGTATTGCATCTACGATCCGAAGGCGTACGAAGCCGTACGCCTGTCGAAACGAAGCCAGCTGCCGTCGTATCTTGGTTTGAGGATTCAAACTAAAGATATGACGCGGGTAATTTGAAAGTACGCCGGCGTATCAGTAGATACGCCGGCGTACTCGCTCTGTGGATCTGCCCCATAGTTTTCTATTTAAGATACATTAATAATTGTGTTTATTCAGCATGAAATGGAGCTTAGTTTTGTAGCATAAGGCTGTATATTCTACAATATTTACATTTTTTGTAAACTCATTCATTGAATCCAAGCTGAGATAACATGCACTGCATTGTTGCATTCACACAATTTCACTGTAACCATAAAAAAATACCAAAGTTCAGGAATATTCTTTTATCCAATTGTTTTGCAAATCTAAGTTCAGTACAAACTGTATGATTAAATCGGTTCTGATATCGCTGTTTTACTAACCTGATTAACTACCAGCGAGAATGAGTCCTTACATTTAAAGAGCACCTGTCATTTCAGATCCATCATGGCGGCGCCTGTTAGTGGCAATCACTCACCTACTGTCGCCACGTCTCTCACCTTGTTGTGTCACTGCCGCATCACCAGTCGTCCCATTAAAGTGAATGGGACTGTCGGTGAGTCAACAGCGGGTCAGAGGAGGAGCTGCTGCGGGACAGAGATGACCGTTTTTCTGCGGGACAGAGATGACTGTTTTTCTGCGGGACAGAGATGACTGTTTTTCTGCGGGACAGAGATGACTGTTGCTCTTTAAAAATGATGATTTAAATCAAATCCACCCTGGTTATAACCCCTATTAGGTTATTTTTTGCCAGCTGTGTCCAATTGGGGAGGTTTCCCCTCACTTCCTGTCCCATAGTCAAAACAAGAAGTGAAAGGAAATGCCTCCAAAGTGGTGTCCCGATTGGAAGATTTCCCCTTTATACCTGTCCTATTAGATTGTAAGCTCTTATGAGACGGGCCTCTTAACCCTTTTGGTTTTTATTGCATTGTGATTGTACTGTTCCCCTTTATATTGTAAAGTGCTGCACAAACTGTATAAATCCTGTATAATAATAATAATGTTCTGTGACAACCCAAGAAATTGGATTTTCTTTCCGTTTTCACTTTCACTTCACGACATAAGGGGGCGGGGTAATTATGTCGTCACCACCCGGAGCATGCTGGGACTGTGACGTCATAAGAGGCTTACTGTATATAAATCTTTTGCGCACCGCACACCCGGCATTAGAGCGAGAGTGAGCGTTGAGTCAACATCGGAAGAAAAGAAGAGGGAAGAAGGCGACAAGGAAGACCGGGCTGGCCGCCGCTAGTAAAAGAGCGTTAAAGAAGGCCAGCCCTGAAGAAGGCACCGGAGAGCGGGTGAAGAACCGGGGAGCGCAGAGAGCGGAAGAAGAGAGCGGAGAAAGCGAAAGACCCCCGAAGTCAGAAAAAGACCCCCGGAGAGCGGAGAAGTCGGAAAAAGACCCCCGGAGCTGACTAATAAATGATTTTAAAAACCTGTGTAGTGTGTTTATTTTTTTGACACTTTTCCTCCAGGTGAATGGGTAGGAGTACAATATACCCCATACTCATTCACCTAGGGTGGGGGGGGGCGGGATCTGGGGGCCCCCTTATTAAAGGGGGCTCCCAGATTTCCGATAAGCCCCCCGCCCGCAGACCCTGACAACCAACGGCCAGGGTTGTCGGGAAGGGGCCCTTGGCAAGGTGCTTTGGGGTGGGGGGGTGCAGGGCCCCCCTGCTCCAAAGCACCCACCCCCCCATGTTGAGGGCATGTGGCCTGGTATGGCTCAGGAGGTGGGGGGCGCTCGCTCGACCCCACCCCCGGCAGGGCTGGTGCTCGGATAAGGGTCTGGTATGGATTTTGGGGGGGAACCCTACGCTGTTTTTTCGACAAGGGGGTTCCCCTTAAAATCCATACCAGACCGAAAGGGCCCGGTATGCTCATGAAGGGGGAACCCATGGCGTTTTAAAAAAATATATAAAATTGGCGTGGAATTCCCCTTCGTGCACAAGTCGTTTACAAGTCGCATGCCAAAGTCGGATCTGTTAATACGGAATCCGACTTTGATCCGACTTTATAAAAAAAGTAATGCAGGAACTACTTTGAAGTCGGCACGACTTAAAGTCGTGCCAGTATGAATGGTAGTCATTGAAAATCATGAAGAATGACTTGTTATACGATTTTGCCGTCCAAAATCGTGGTACAAGTGGTATAAGTGTGAAAGGGGACTTATGCCGTGTACACACGATCATTTTTCGGCATGTAAAAAACAATGTTTTTCAGCATCTAGAAAAAACGTTGTTTTTAAAAAATGCTCTCGCAAAGCGTGGTGACGTACAACACGTACAACGGCACTTTAAAGGGGAAGTTCAATGCGAAATGACGCCACCCTTGGGGCTGCTTTAGCTGATTTTGTGTTAGTAAAAGATGATTCGCGCTTTTCTTTTTGTTACAGCGTGATGAATGTGCTTATTCCATTACGAACGGTAGTTTTAACAGACGAGCGCTCCCTTCTCATAACTTGCTTCTGAGCATGCGCGGGTTTTTAACGTTGTTTTAGCCCACACACGATCATTTTTTACATC
Source organism: Rana temporaria (assembly GCF_905171775.1). NCBI lineage: Eukaryota > Metazoa > Chordata > Amphibia > Anura > Ranidae > Rana > Rana temporaria. Next base: position 22,566,803 of record NC_053495.1, on the reverse strand, counting down.
CCGAAAAACGACATACCGTAGTTTAAAACGTTGTTAAAAAATGCAGCATGTTCAAATTATTTTTTTTTGTCGTTTTTCCGAACCCGAAAAATTATGTGAAGCCCACACACGATCATTTTAAATGACATTTTTTAAAAACTTCGTTTTTTTCATGCCGAAAAATGATCGTGTGTACGCGGAATAAGATGTGCCTCTTTTAATCATCAACCATGTGAGTTTGTAAATGTTGTACCTTCATTAAATGTAACCATATTGCTACACTAAGGCCCCATACACACGATAGAATCCATCCGCAGATAAATCCCATCAAATGGGTTTCAGCGGATAGATCCTATGGTGTGTACACGCCAGCGGATCTGTTTCCGCGGATATATCTCCCCTGGGATGGATTCCAGCAGATCGGATATTTGCTGACATGCACAACAAATCCATCTGCTGGAATCCATCCCAACGGATGGATCCGCTGGTCTGTACAGACTCACCGAATCCATCCGTCCGAAGGGATCCCCCGCATGCGTCGTAATGATTTGACGCATGCGTGGAATTCCTTATATGACAGCGTCGCGCACGTCGCCGCGTCATAATCGCGGCGACGGCGCGACACGTCATCGCAAGAGGATTTTGGCGCGGATTTCAATGCGATGGTGAGTACACACCATCGCATGAAAATCCGCCGAAATCCACGAGAGGATTTATCCGCGGAAACGGTCCGCTGGACCGTATTCGCGGATAAATTCTATCGTGTGTATGGGGCCTTAGAGGCGCCTCTCTTCTCTTTTATACTCTGGAGCTCCTGCTGGATTTTGCTTCTAATCCCCTTGTGGAGGCTTCCATTTGTGGATGGACATTTTATGGTTACACAACTTATCACATTGCTATAATCTTTTTATATGGACTATAAACTGAAGGACCTATGAATAAATGGTTGTGGAACAAATCATTTGAGTTTCCATTATTTCTTATGGGGAAATTTGCTTTGATATACAAGTGCTTTGGATTACAAGCATGTTTCTGGAACGATTATGCTCGCAATCCAAGGTTTGACTGTACATGGCTTATATCCTCTGGCTCCAGGTTACACCAACACACTGCATTAGGGTGCGTTAAAATAAAGTAGGACGTGTCGCATTTTTGCGCAGTGTTTTTCAGATGCATTGTAAGGCACTGCAAGATGCTGCAGCACACAGGATTTACATACATAGTGAAAAAAAGACAAGAATTTGCACACGGATGCATTATGGCATCTTCCCCTTGGGTGTCACAAGATCTTGTCCCATGGGGATTATAATGAGCCCATAAGCTGTCTTTTCCATCTGTGGGTTGTGGTACAATGTACATTTACCTGCTCGTTATACTAGGTTGTGTGTCTGCATTATTATTCAGTTTTTGTGCATTTTTATTGTACTTTTCAGGCATTTTTGATTTGCTTCACATGTATTTTTCATTTTTTCAGGCACTCCCATTGAAGTCTGTGCCAAAAAGGTGCATCGCCACACCCAAAAAAAGCACCGGCACTTGTTTCCAAGATGCGGTGAAGAGATACACCCAGGTGTGACTGGTCTCCACAGAAAATACTCATATTCCTCTTGTCATGCCATGGGGCCATATTAGGACAACAATGTCACAAGTAACCCCGCCCCTTTGTGTACGTGCAGATGTGGGTGTGGAATTCCCTGGCCGCAGTTGACTCGATGGCCGTGGGCGGGAATAATGCCTTCTTTCCGGGTTCAATCTGAGAACAAGTTTGGACCAAACCACAGCTCATTCATGGTGCTGTTTTTCTTTTGCCAACATGGCAGCATAAGGTCACAAGGTGAAATGTGATCGTTAACAAAAGGGCGGGTCACTGGTGTTGTCAGTGCCCTTATATGGACACGTGTCCCTTTGTTTACATGTGGACACGTGTCCATATAAGAGCACTGATGTCACCAGCATCCCAGCCTTTAGTTTACATGTGGACACGTGTCCATATAAGGGCACTGATGTCACCAGCATCCCAGCCTTTAGTTTACATGTGGACACGTGTCCATATAAGGGCACTGATGTCATCAGCATCCCACCACTTTGTTTACATGTGGACACGTGTCCATATAAGGGCACTGATGTCATCAGCATCCCACCCATTGTTTACATGTGGACACGTGTCCACATAAGAGCACTGACATTATCAGCATCTCCCTTTTGTTTACATGTGGACATGTGTCCATATAAGGGCACTGATGTCATCAGCATCCCACCACTTTGTTTACATGTGGACACATGTCTATATAAGAGCATTAACATCATCAGCATCTCCCCTTTGTTTACATGTGGACACGTGTCCATATAAGGGCACTGATGTCACCAGCATCCCAGCCCTTTGTGGACACGTGTCCATATAAGGCCACTGATGTCACCAGCATCCCAGCCCTTTGTTTACATGTGGACACGTGTCCATATAAGGGCACTGACATCATCAGCATCTCTCCTTTGTTTACATGTGGACATGTGTCCATATAAGGGCACTGATGTCATCAGCATCTCCCCTTTGTTTACATGTGGACACGTGTCCATATAAGGGTACTTATGTCATCAGCATCCCACCACTTTGTTTACATGTGGACATGTGTCCATATAAGAGCACTGACATCAGCATCTCTCCTTTGTTTACATGTGTCCATATAAGAGCACTGATATCATCAGCATCTCCCCTTTGTTTACATGTGGACACGTGTCCATATAAGGGCACTGATGTCATCAGCATCCCACCCATTGTTTACATGTGGACACGTGTCCATATAAGGGCACTGATGTCATCAGCATCCCACTCATTGTTTACATGTAGACACGTGTCCATATAAGGGCACTGATGTCATCAGCATCCCACTCATTGTTTACATGTAGACACGTGTCCATATAAGGGCACTGATGTCATCAGCATCCCACTCATTGTTTACATGTAGACACGTGTCCATATAAGGGCACTGATGTCATCAGCATCCTACCCCTTTGTTTACATGGGTCCATATAAGGGCACTGATGTTATCGTGCAGGCGCAATCCTTGTCGACAGAAATCTCTGATGGCATCCAGGGCGACGTGGAATTTGAGAAAAGTGGCCAATCGGCCTCACGTCCTCGCTTCGCTCAGACGGCTCGCTCGGCCTCCTGGCTCTTTTTTGAACATCCTCCAATCCACGGGGATGTTAAAGAATGAGCCTGGATGCCGGCCGAGGTTCGGAGATTTCCGTCGGCAAGGATTTCGCCTGCGCAGTCCTTACAGGAACCAGCTCGATAGGGGAACCTTAACGACAGTTGATTGAAGGAAAAGAAAACTGCGATTTTGCATAGAAATTTGTTTCTTTCGTATTTTCCAACTATCGATTGAAATCCATGCAAGGTTGAACTGTGTTTTTAGTGCCCCCAACTGACCCCCTGTTATGCTGCAAAGGCAGCAGAGGAGGGTGTTCACATGACGCAGCAGCAATGCTGTTCTTTGCACCTGTGGCAAAAACTATCGCCCCCTATAGGTGCCAACAAGTCAATGGGGAAACGCTGCAAACATGCGCAATATGTTAATGTGGCAATTGAGGGGTTAAAATTGACAGTGAGAAAAGCGTTGCATCGCCTCCTCGCTGATTGTCAAACTCCTCTAAAAGGCGATTTAAATGTACATTGCTTTTTAGGGGTGCAGTGGTTTCATTGCAAGTCTGTACTTTGCCCAATGAAAAAATATTTGGGTTCAGTATAAAAATCCCAATTAAAAAATAAAAATTTGAATTAATTGCGCCCCCAATGACAATGCAACATTGTACCAATAAGAAAGTTTTATAATTGTTTTTTTTGTTTTACTTTACACACAACGAGACAATAGGGAGATGTAGAACTGGTGCAGATGTGCAATGTAAACCAATCGGCTTCTAGATGTTATTGTGAACGATGAATTGAATAAGCTGAAGTTAGAATCTGATTGGTTGCTGTGTGTAAATCTCCCCCAATGATACAATGTTGCTCTTTGCTCACATCAATGGATACAAAGTTCTCTTCCTTCCTGGCCAGCATTGTGACGATGGAGGATCCCCCCCCTCCTGCAAGGAGTTTGTAATTCCCCATCCCAGTAATAATAAATCCGGTGTGATGATGTGCGGTGTGGACAATGGGGGGATCCTGTGTGTGGATCCGGTGACCCCCCCCCCCCCATGACAGATTCTCCTCCTATGTGTCGGAATGGACAGAAGGAGCTCCTCCAGTCCTGCCCCCTCCCCTCCCCCTCCCTTCTCTCGGATACGTGGTGCCTGGCCGCCGCTCCGGCTGACAATGGTGAACGGAGCGGCTCCCCCCGGGGCTCAGCGCTCCCCCGGACCCCCTCCGACACCATGAGGATCCACGGCAAGCTGCTTGCCGCTGTGCTGAGCCTGGGGGGGCTGATCGTCGTCTACCTCCTCCTGGGGTCCCCCACCGCCCCCCACAACACCCCCGCACCGCTCAGAGGGGAATCCCGGGACCGGAGGGAACCCCGACACCAGGGGGACCCAGGAGAGCAGAGGGATCCCCGACACCACGGGGAACCCCGAGATCGGAGAGACCCCGGAGAGCAGAGGGACCCCCGAGATCGGAGAGACCCCGGAGAGCAGAGGGACCCCCGAGATCGAAGAGACCCCGGAGAGCAGAGGGACCCCCGAGATCGGAGAGACCCCGGAGAGCAGAGGGACCCCCGAGATCGAAGAGACCCCGGAGAGCAGAGGGACCCCCGAGTTCGGAGAGACCCCGGTGCGCCTCGACCGAAGAGGAAGAAGATCGATGCCAAGGGGGGCCCCGCCAGAGTCCGGTAAGGGGGGGTCAGCCGTGCAAAGGGACAGATGCTGCAGAACCACTTGGGTGGGAGTTACTACAGAACCTCTTTGGGGTGAGGGAGGGGGGGCTGCAGAGTCTAGTAATGGGGTGCAATGGCTCACATGACAGGTCGGGGGGGGGGGGCTGTGTGCAAGAGAACTTCCAAAACATTGTGGGGGCAGCTGATGCAGAGCCCCCGGGTAATGCTTCTGCAGAAACTCTTGGAAGGGGGGGGGGGGGTTCAGCTGCAGAAACTTTTAGGGGGGGGGGGGAGTAGTTGCTGCAGAACCTCTTGGGGGGGGGTGCGCAGCTGGTTCAGAGCCTTATGGGTGGACATCTGCTGCAGAACCTCTTGAGGGAGGGGGGGGCACAGCTGGTTCAGACCCCAGACCCTCCAGAACCTTATGAATGGAGAGCTGCTGCAGAACCTCTTGGGGGGGGTAGGGGGGGCAGCTGGTTCAGAGCTTTATGGGTGGAGATCTGCTGCAGAACCTCTTGGAGGACTCGGCTGTATCAGAACCTTATGAATGGACAGCTGCTGCAGAACCTCTTGGGGGGGGGGGCAGCTGGTTCAGAGCTTTATGGGTGGAGATCTGCTGCAGAACCTCTTGGGGGACTCGGCAGTATCAGAACCTTATGAATGGACAGCTGCTGCAGAACCTCTTGGGGGACTCGGCTGTATCAGAACCTTATGAATGGACAGCTGCTGCAGAACCTCTTGGGGGGGGGGCAGCTGGTTCAGAGCTTTATGGGCTGTATCAGATCCTCCAGAACCTTATGAATGGACAGCTGCTGCAGAACCTCTTGGGGGGGGGGGGCAGCTGGTTCAGAGCTTTATGGGTGGAGATCTGCTGCAGAACCTCTTGGGGGACTCGGCAGTATCAGAACCTTATGAATGGACAGCTGCTGCAGAACCTCTTGGGGGGGCCACAGCTGGTTCAGATCCCAGACCCTCCAGAACCTTATGGGTAGACATCTGCTGCAGAACCTCTTGGGGGGGGGCACAGCTTGTTCAGATCCAAAACCCTCCAGAACCTTTATGGGTGGAGATCTGCTGCAGAACCTTTTGGGGGACTCGGCTGTATCAGAACCTTATGAATGGTCAGCTGCTGCAGAACCTCTTGGGGGGGGGGGGGGGGTGCGCAGCTGGTTCAGAACCTTTTGGGTGGACATCTGCTGCAGAACCTCTTGGGGGACTCATCTGTATCAGTTTCTCCAGACCCTTTTGAATGGACAGCTGCTGCAGAACCTCTTGGGGGGGGGGGGCACAGCTGGTTCAGATCCCAGACCCTCCGGAACCTTATGGGTAGACATCTGCTGCAGAACCTTCTTGGGGGGGGGGGGCACAGCTGGTTCAGATCCCAGACCCTCCAGAACCTTTATGGGTGGAGATCTGCTGCAGAACCTCTTGGGGGACTCAGCTGTATCAGAACCTTATGAATGGTCAGCTGCTGCAGAACATCTTGGGGGGGGGGGGAGGCACAACTGGTTCAGAAAAATCTCTGTAAATGGGCCAGAACTCTAGTACAGTAAGTATGCTTCTACTCTACTCTCCGACATGACAACACAGCTCCGAATTCCTAAGCACGTGGTGTCAGCCCTGCCTACTTAATTTCTGATGGATTACAACAGCACAGATCTGTCCTCCTCCAAACCCCCTCCTCCTCATCTCCATAACCCCTCCTCCTCATCTCCATACCCCCTCCTCCTCATCTCCATACCCCCTCCTCCTCATCTCCATACCCCCTCCTCCTCATCTCCATACCCCCTCCTCCTCATCTCCATACCCCCTCCTCCTCATCTCCATACCCCCTCCTCCTCATCTCCATACCCCCTCCTCCTCATCTCCATACCCCCTCCTCCTCATCTCCATACCCCCTCCTCCTCACCTCCATACCCCCTCCTCCTCACCTCCATACCCCCTCCTCATCTTCATAACCCCTCTTTCTCATCTCTAGGGATGAGCCAAACACACCCCCCCCCCCCCCCGGTTCAGTTCGCACCAGAACCTCCGAACAGACCCAAACATTTAGAACCCCATTGACGTCTATGGGACTCGAACGTTCAAATTCAAAAGTGCTCATTTTAAAGCCTAATATGCAAGTTATTGTCGTAAAACGTCTTTGAGAACCCGGGTCTTGCCCCAGGGAACATGTATCAATGGAAAAAAAAGTTTTAACAGTCGTTTTTTCTGGAGCATTGATTTTAATGATGCGTAAAGTGAAAACAAAATGAAAAATTCCTTTAAATATTGTACCTGCTGGGTGTCTATAGTATGCCTGTGAGGTGGCACGTGTTTAGAACTGTCCGTGCACAAAATGAGATTACTATAAGAAAAAAAGTAACGTCTGGTCCCTGCAATATGGATGAAAATCATTGAGAAAAATAGCACAGACAGTACACTGCACAGGACACGGGCAGTACACACACCACGTAGCTTTAGGTGCACACTGCAGAGGACACGGGCAGTACACCACGTGAGAATACTGCAGCTAGCACAATCGCCTGCCAGTAAATTAGGAAGAGCTGATCTAGCTAAACTATACAGTGTATAAATATATGTACAACACCTGGGATGTATATATATCTTCTACACACTGTAACTTTAACCGACTAGCCTGCCTGCTCTATCTACCTAGAAAAATTACACTGTCTCTCTCTCCCTCTCTCTCTGTCTCGAACCAGCGCCGCAACACACTACACAAGGCCGACCTGCAGGCGGCCTTTTATAGCGTGGGCCGTGTACTAAACCCCCTGAGCCATAATTGGCCAAAGCCACCCTGGCTTTGGCCAATTATGGCTCTCTGTTTTTTGAAAGCTGTGATTGGCCAAGCATGTGGGTCATAGTGCATGCTTGGCCAATCATCAGCCAGCAATGCACTGCGATGCCGCAGTGAATTATGGGCCGTGACACGCCACTCGAATTTGGCGCGAACGGCCCGTAACGTTCGTATTTCGGCGAACGGTCGAACATACGATGTTCTTTCGAACGTTAGTTCGACTCAAACTCGAAGCTCATCCCTACTCATCTCCATAACCCCTCCTTCTACTCATGCAGAGAGCACCGGAAGCTACCAACTCACAGGATTTCTGGCAGAACCAAGAGGTGTTTTTTTAACCATTTGCCAACCAGCTGCCATCATTATACTGCAGCAGGTTGGCTTGTTCCCGCAAATCGCTGTAGGTCATTTAAGAGCCATAGCAGGTGCATGACGGGGCACCCAATGCAAGTGGCCAGCGCCCACGATGTCCGCTGGCCACCCTCGATCATGGGAAAGAGAGCCAGAACGGTGATCTGTCACTGTAAACAGACAGATCCCCGTTCTGTCAGGGGAGTTGAGAGAGAGATCTGCTGTTCCTAGTGATCTCTCTCCTCCTCCAGTCAGTAAACTCCCCCCCACAGTTAGAAACACCTCCCAGGGAAAACATTTAAAGTGGAGGTTCACCCAAAAACTCAATTTTTAACATTAGATTGAGGCTCATTTTGTGAAAGGGAATCGGGTGTTTTTTTTTTAAATTGAAGCCGTACTTACCGTTTTAGAGAGCGATCTTCTCCGCCGCTTCCGGGTATGGGCTGCGGTACTGGGCGTTCCTATTTGTTTGACAGTCTTCCGACGGTCGCATACAGCGCGTCACGATTTTCCGAAAGTAGCCGAACGTCGGTGCGCAGGCGCCGTATAGAGCCGCACCGACGTTCGGCTTCTTTCGGCTACTCGTGACGCGATGTATGCGACCGTCGGAAGCCTGTCGGACGCCTGTCAATCAAATTAGGAACGCCCAGTCCCTCAGCCCATACCCGGAAGCGGCGGAGAAGATCGCTCTCTAAAAAGTACAGCTTCGATTTAAAAAAACACCCGATTGCCCTTCACAAAATGAGCCTCAATCTAATGTTAAAAATAGTTTTTCGGGTGAACTCCCGCTTTAACTCCTTGATCGCCCCCTAGTGTTAACCCCTTCCCTGTCAGTGACATTTACACAGTAATCGCTGCATTTTTATAGCAGTGTTTCTCAACTCCAGTCCTCAAGGCGCACCAACAGGTCTTGTTTTCAGGCTTTCCATTATTTTGCACAGGTGATTTTATCAGTTTCACTGCCTTAGTAATTACCACAGCAGTTTCATCTGAGGGAAATCCTGAAAACATGACCTGTTGGTGCGCCCTGAGGACTGTAGTTGAGAAACACTGTTTTATAGCACTGATCGCTGTATAAGTGTCACTGGTCCCAAAAAAGTGTCAAAAGTGTCTGATCTGTCTGCCGCAATGTCGCAGTCCGGCTAAAATTTTTTATTACTAGTAAGAAAAATAATAATAATAATAAAAATTCCATCAATTTATACCCCATTTTGTAGACGCTATAACTTTTGTGCAAGCCAATCAATATATGCTTATTGTGATATTATCATTACTACTATTATTATTATTTTTTTTACCAAAAATATGTAGAAGAATATATATTGGCCTGAACTGAAGCCTTTTTATATATATATATATATATATATATATATATATATATATATATATATATATATATATATATATATATATATAAATTTGTTTGGATATTTATTATAGCAAAAAGTAAAAAAAAAATAATATACGGTATATATTTTTAAATTGTTGCTTTTTTTTTGTTTATAGCTCAAAATATAGAAAACGCAGAAGTGATCAAATATCACCAATAGAAAGCTCTATTTGTGGGGGGAAAAAAGGATGTCAATTTTGTTTTGGGTAAAAAGTCGCACGACCGCGCAATTGTCAGTTAAAGCGACGCAGTGCCGTATCGCCAAAAAATGGCCTGGCCATTAAGGGGGCGGGGGGAAACTTCCGGTCTGTAAGTGGTTAAACTTAAAAAATGCTTCCAATGATATATTTAAGGATCACACTGGAGCAAATGCAAAAAGATCATTGTTGGGGTTCACGCACCCTTTAAAGTGGAGGTTCACCTAAAAAATACATTTTTAACATTACATTCACCTGAGTTGTCCTAATGACTTTTTTTTTTTTTTTCGTACATATCGTATTTCACCGCCGCTTCCGGGTATGTCTTCTGTGGTACTGGGCATTCCTATCTGATTGACAGGCTTCCGACCGTCGCATACTACGCGTCACGATTTGCCGAAAGAAACCGAACGTCGGTGCGCAGGCGCCGTATAGAGCCGCACCGACGTTCGGCAACTCGTGACGCGCTGTATGCGACGGTCGGAAGCCTGTCAATCGGATAGGAACGCCCAGTCCCGGAGAAGACATACCCGGAAGCGGCGGTGAAATAAGGTATGTACGGGAAAAAAAAACATTGTCATTAGGACAACTCGGCTGAATGTAATGTTAAAAATGTATTTTTGGGTGAACCCCCGCTTTAAATAAGTCTATTCTCTGTTTGCTGGTGACATCAGGGCATGCTGGGATTTGTAGTGCCATCTCATCCAGTTCCCCACATGGTGCTGAAGGCTGACTAATCCCACATTATGTTCTGGCAGCACTCGGAAGCATGGTAAATGGCTGCACTGAGAGCGATTACAGCGGCATTAAGTGAATTATTTGCTTGGTCTAGGAGGAAATGTATTGCCGTATACGCCTCAGTAGTGTCATTATATTAATAGAGGGAAGGTTTAATGTGAGCGTTGCCAAGGAAAGTCATATGCGGGCATAAAGTTTTTGTGGCGCTGCGAGCGAACGGCGGATTTTTACATCTCTGAGCGATATTAGTACGGCCATCTTCACCGGGACACCCGGGGGTCAGTTCTAGAAACCGCAGCGGTCATTTGCCCTAAGATGAAAGGTACTTAATAAATGTGCAGCCACCTTATTTCCACATTTTGTTGCCTATCTTTGCGTGTATTGGCCTCGTCATTCGTATTAAGGGCTCGTATAGCAAAAAAAACGGGAGTATTACCGCATCTGGACCGCACAGGAACAGCCTGCTGACTGCAGTCCCGTCAGAATGAAGGACATGCGTCGCCGCTATACACTGTTCCGATCGTTGCTCAGCAGTGCTGGACTGAGACCGAAATTTGGCCCTGGACTTCATCCAGACCGGCCAACTTTAAGTTTGAAAACAAGCACAAAAACAGTATATAAACTATACGCAATTGTGCAAAAAAAAAAACATAAGTAGCATAACATAAGGCGTCCTCACTCACCTCTTTTATTCACTTATTCTCCTCTGTATTTTTCTCATCCTTCTCACATCACTGCATGAAGTAGAGGGCAAGCTGTGCAGCCATTACTTTGACAGGCTGTCACTGAAACTGGCCCACAGAGCCATCGGCCCACTGACGATCGCTCTCACCGACGATCGCGGGTACCTGGCGGACATCACGGCCGCCAGGCACTCGCATCGGCTCCTGAGCAATGTGCCGGGCATGTTGTTTCCCCGCTGCGCGCACGGGGAATCGCAACAACAGGACGTCTAAAGACGTCCACTCGGCACTTGAGAGCCGCGCTGTGGACATCTTTCGTCTATAGCGCGGCCCTCTAGTGGTTAAATATTAAAGTTGAGAAGCGGGGGGAGGGGGTGTTCTGCTATCGGAACTGACATCTTACATTAAAGTGAGAAGGCGGGGGTGCTGACTTCTTACCTCTTCTCCCATGCAGCCACCGGGTTGAGAAGCGGGGTGAGGGGCCAAAAATGACTTCTCACCAGGCGGGGCCTCTAGTAATTTGGGGGGCCCCCTGCAGCTTTGCGGGGCCCTAAGCGGCTTGCATAGTGAGCCTATAGGGTGGATCGGCCCTGTTTGTACTCCTGATGGTGTCGGATGTGCGATGTTTGTCGGATGTTGGCAGAATCGCAGGTTACAGATGCGCTTTGTCTTCAGTCTGTAGAGTTTTGGTGGATGGTCAGTTTGTACTTCCAGCTTGGCTCCGCGAAACATTGAAACTCGATGTTCTGCTGGAAATGTTTAACAATCCTAATCTTCAGAGAGCTAGCCAGGCGTCCTCGTGTTGCGTAATAAAAGTTTTTGGACGGCGCTCAGTTTATGTTTCATTTTCCGCCTTAATTGAAAATCAATTTCACACAAAAAAAAAAAAAAAAAAAAAGAAAGGTCGGTAAACCAAAAATTGGACGGATTAATGCGACAGAGTCAACTGCTCTTGGCTGCATTTTCCAGGCAGGCTTCCCACAACCAACCTCTTCTGTGTTCATTACAAAACTGAGCAAGGGAGTCTCACTCTTTCAGCTGCATTCTGTGAAATTAAAGGTGAACTCAAGCAGATATAAAAGGCACAATTGGGGGCGGACTGACAACTCATGGGGCCCCCGTAGGGTTGCCACCTTTTCTTCAAGTCAAACCCGAACACTTTTGCGGCGCACAACAATTTTTATTTTATTTTTATAGTATAAACTATACATATATTTTGCTATTAAATAACATTTCTAATCATATGAAGTTAATAACAAGAATTCCCCTTTATATCAGAGTGCACAGAGTTCCCCTTTACATCTGAACTCGCAGAGTTCCCTTACACTGTATGGGGGGGACTCCTTGACTCTAACATAAGGGATGCTCTGGGAACCCTGATTTAAGAGGGAACACTGAGAACTCTGTTGTACGAAGAAGACTCTGATGTAAGGGGAAACACGTTGGCTTCTGGTATAAAGCGGAACTCTATGCCTATGTGTGCTTACTCCGAGGCAGGACAAAGAAGGGGGAGACTTCAGTCCCAGACAGGGATGGATGGTGAGCTCACACACCCCCTTGGCAGTCATCACCTCTCATCCAGATGTATCTGAGGCTGCTGGACTTCAAATTTCCAACCCCCACTTTCCTTTTCTGAGGCACAGCGCCAGGGATGAGTGTAGACAGACAAAGAGGGGTAGGTGTGTTGGGGGGGGGGGGGGGGTTGTTAGTGCTGGCTTTGGGCAGTGTGATAGAATGTAACAGACACACTCAGCTTAGACAACTGCAGCCAGCAACTGGGAAGCCATAGTCCACTCTAAGTAATGTGTCCAGGTTTCAGGCAGTCTGAAACCTGGATGCATTAATTCCAAACCCGAACTGTCCGGGTGAATCCTGGACAGGTGGCAACCCTAGGCCCACAGGCAATAGGAGATTATGGGGCCCCCAGGCAATAGGAGATTATGGGGCCACACAGTACTGTGTATACACACACACACACACACACACACACATATATATACACACACACACACACACACACACACACACACACACACACACACACACACACACTATACATACACACACACTATACATACACACACACACACACATATATATACACACACACACACACACACACACACACACACACACACACACACACTATACATACACACACACACACACACACACACACACACACATATACACACACACACACACACACACACACACACACACACACACACTATACATACACACACACACACTATACATACACACACACACACACACACACACACACTGAGAAGGTACTGGAGAGGCAGGGAAACTATAATCTTGGGATTTTTAGACCAAAAGGATTTCGGTAAGGGACATTTCAGGGACAGATGTAAAAAAAACACTGAATTTGACATACTGTCCCTGGTTTTACTGAGGCTGGCAACCCTGATGGGGCCCTCAGGCAGTGCCCGAATGGTCAGTCCGCCCCTGGGCACAAGTCAATGCCGCTCTGTGTGCAATAATATTGCACACAGAGCAGCACAATCCAAAAATGCTATTTAATTACATTTTAATATTCAAAGCAAACTTCCCCCATCCATCTTTCCATCCATGTCTCCATGCTTTTTTTTTTGTTTTTATAAATTGCTTTGAAACCCCCCCCCAGCACGTCTGGCTGTGGCCATCTTGAGTAAGGGAAAATGGCTCCTGCATATTTCTCAACTTTTGAACTTGAGAATGAGGGACACTTTAGGGAGATGCGTACCACAGCAAAAAGTAGGTGTGGCCTAAACATGATAGCAGGAGGGGTTTAAGGGCAGTGGTTCAACAACTGGCCATCGACCGCAACCCATTCAAGTGAAAAAGCACTACTTTTTTTAAAATCGTACCACACAAATCTGCATACTATTACAGTACCATGTGATTTTGTGGCCGCAAACACGCTGCCATTAACAACTAATGGCACCCATGTTTGTCTCACACGGGCGGCATGGTTGCTTGCAGTGAGGGAAATGCACACGGAACACGCTTTTCTTTCACTGTGTTCTTTTGTAAACCCACACTTAGGGAGAGAGAGAGAGGGAAGGATCACTATAGTATATGGAAGAAGGGATCACTTCACTATGGTACATGAAAGGCTGGAAGTAAGGATCACTATGGTACATGGAAGAAAGGAAGAAGGGACCGCTATGGTATATGGAAGGAGGGATCACTATGGTATATGGAAGGAGGGATCACTATGATATATGGAAAGCAGGAAGGAAGGTTCACTATGGAACTTCGAAAGCACGAAGGAAGGATCACTATGGTACATGGAAGAAAGGAGGGATCACTGTGGCACATTGAAGGCTGGAAGGATCACTATGGTATATGGAAGGATCACTATGGTATATGGAAGGCTGGAGTGATCACTATGGTATATAGAAGGAGTGATCACTATGGTATATGGAAGGAGGCATCACTATGGCATATGGAAAGCAGGAAGGAAGGATCACTATGGTACATGAAAGGTTGGAAGTAAGAAACACTATGGTACATGGAAGAAAGGAAGAAGGGATTACTATGGTATATGGAAGAAGGGATTACTATGGTATATGGAAGAAGGGATCACTATGGTATATGGAAGGCTGGAGTGATCACTATGGTATATGGAAGGAGGGATCACTATGGTATATGGAAGAATGGATCACTATGGTATATGGAAGGAGGGATCACTATGGTATATGGAAGGAGGGATCGCTATGGTATATGGAAGGAGGGATCGCTATGGTATATGGAAGGAGGGATCGCTATGGTATATGGAAGGAGGGATCACTATGGTATATGGAAGAAGGGATCACTATGGTATATGGAAGGAGGGATCACTATGGTATATGGAAGGAGGGATCACTATGGTATATGGAAGGAGGGATCACTATGGTATATGGAAGGAGGGATCACTATGGTATATGGAAGGAGGGATCACTATGGTATATGGAAGGAGGGACCGCTATGGTATATGGAAGGAGGGACCGCTATGGTATATGGAAGGAGGGACCGCTATGGTATATGGAAGGAGGGACCGCTATGGTATATGGAAGGAGGGATCACTATGGTATATGGAAAGCAGGAAGGAAGGATCACTATGGAACATCGAAAGCACGAAGGAAGGATCACTATGGTACATGGAAAAAGGGAAGGATCACTGTGGCACATGGAAGGCTGGAAGGATCACTATGGTATATGGAAGGATTACTATGGTATATGGAAGGAGTGATCACTATGGTATATGGGAGGAGTGATCACTATGGTATATGGGAGGAGTGATCACTATGGTATATGGGAGGAGTGATCACTATGGTATATGGAAGGAGTGATCACTATGGTATATGCAAGGAGTGATCACTATGGTATATGGAGGGAGTGATCACTATGGTATATGGAGGGAGTGATCACTATGGTATATGGAGGGAGTGATCACTATGGTATATGGAGGGAGTGATCACTATGGTATATGGAGGGAGTGATCACTATGGTATATGGAGGGAGTGATCACTATGGTATATGGAGGGAGTGATCACTATGGTACATGGAAAGCAGGAAGGAAGGGTCACTATGGTACATGAAAGGTTGAAAGTAAGGATCACTATGGTATATGGAAGGAGGGATCACTATGGTATATGGAAGGAGGGATCACTATGGTATATGGAAGGAGGGATTACTATGGTATATAGAGGGAGGGATCACTATGGTATATGGAAAGCACGAAGGAAGGATCACTGTGGCACATTGAAGTCTGGAAGGATCACTATGGTATATGGGAGGCTGGAAGGATCAGTATGGCACGTGGAAGGCAAGAAAATAGGATCACTCTGGTAAATGGAAGACAGGAAGGATCACACCTGATTTATTATGGCAAAAAGTCAAAAATATTGCTTTTTTTTTGTTTATAGCTCAAAAAATAAAAACCGCAGAGGTGATCAAATCCCACCAAAAGAAAGCTCTATTTGTGGGGGGACAAGGGATATAAATTTTGCTTGTGAGCCACGTTGCATGACTGTGCAATTGTCATTTAAAGCGACGCAGTGCTGAATGGCAAAAAAAGGCACAGTCATTGGACAGCCAAATCCTCTGGGGCTGAAGTGGTTAACGCAGGGCAAAAAGGGGAAGCTCCCCCGGGCACAACGCAGCTGCCCCTTGAGCCCGAACTGCTGCAAATGGTTGATAAGTGGATTTCGGAGGGCCCAAGAAAATGTTTGCCCAGGGTCCTATCAATACTAAAGACGGCCCTGTAGGTATGTAATCGAGCATTTCAAGGCTCATTATTGAAAGTTCCAGTGTGCACATTGTTCCCTCCTATATGAACCGAGCCAGCTCGTCTCACAAAAGCCCTTATTGTTTTCTGCGGCGCGAGGCGTTTACTCTGACATTTTAAATTCCTATCTCCTGCCTTGTCGGAAAACATTGCAGACATTTACACTCGCTATCTTCGACTTTCTGGGGGTTCCGGGCCGCGCTATAGGCCAATTCAGCATCTCATTTGCATGCGGCTGCCTGGGGCACGAGTGCTCCGATGACTTTGGCAGATAATCAAAAATGTTTTGATGTCTGCATAATAATAATGTTGGAAACCATCGCGCCTCTCCGTGCCGTATATACGCTTCAATATCTGCAAATTAAAAAGCCGCGAATCTGTCTCTGCGGAGCCATAAAAGTGAACGAAATGCAAATAAACAACAGCAGATTTAAAGGGAAGCGACTTGACTCGTATCGACTCGAAGTATACATACAGGGGGGGAATTGATCCCCTACAGATTTGGTAGGTTTGCCCACTTTCAAAGGAATGAAGAGTTTATAATTTTATATTGTAGGTGCATTTTAACCGCTTCAGCCCCGGGCCATTTTTGTGGTCAAAGACCAGGCCCCTTTTTGTGATTCGGCACTGCTTCGCTTTAACTGACAATTGCGCGGTCCTGCGACGTGGCTCCCAAACAAAATTGATGTCCTTTTTTCCCCACAAGGATCGTATTTGATCACCTACTACGATTTTTATTTTTTGCGCTATAAACAAAAATAGAGCGACAATTTTGGAAAAAAAAACAATATTTTTTACTTTTTGCTATAATAAATATCCCCAAAAAATATATAAATTTTTTTTTCCCTCAGTTTAGGCCGATACGTATTCTTCTACATATTTTTGGTAAAAAAAAAATCGCAATGAGCGTTTGATTGGTTTGCGCAAAAGCGTCTACAAAATAGGGGATAGTTTTATGGCATTTGTATTAATATATCTTTTTTTACTAGTTATGGCGGTGATCAGCAATCTTTATCGGGACTCCAACATTATGGCGGACACTTCTGACACCATTTTGGGACCATCGTCATTTTTACAGTGATCAGTGCTATAAAAATGCACTGATTACTGTAAAAATTACACAAATACAATGTGTACCATACACACCAGCCGAATGTCGGTCGGTTTCTATTGAACCGGCCAATGCTGCCTGATATTCCGCCCGTGTGTATGACCATAAACCTTATTGGCTCTCCTATGTGATGCGTGGCCTCATTGGCCAATAGAGGCAGGATGAGGAGGGTTTTTTGACAGGAAGCTGTGTAGTCTGTTAGGTAATTGTCAGGGTTTTGGCACTCCCCTGAGCACCAACCATCTGGAGGTGTCTACTTTATGGACCCAGGAACACCGTACAAGGTAAGTTGAGAGTAATATAAAGCCTCTTACACACGATCGCATATCCGTTGGCCAAAACCATGGATTTTGGTCCGAAGGGCGTTGGCCGTGAACTTGGTATGCATAAAGATGACACAACATTTTCAGCCAACAAAACCTAAATATGTGTTTTTTCTGCTCTTTAGCGCCACCCTTTGGGCAACTTCTGCTAACGTTGTCTTATAGCTAGATTCAGGTAGGGGCGTGTATCTTTAAGGCGGCGTAGCGTATCGTATTTACGCTACGCCGCCTTAAGTCAGAGAGGCAAGTACTGTATTCACAAAGCACTTGCCTCCTAACTTACGGCGGCGTAGCGTAAATGGGGCCGGCGTAAGCGCGCCTAATTCAAATGAGGATGAGGGGGGCGTGTTTTATGTAAATGATTGGTGATCCGACGTGATTGATGTTTTTTACGAACGGCGCATGCGCCGTCCGTGTACATATGCTAGTGTGCATTGCTCCAAAGTACGCCGCAAGGACGTATTGGTTTCGACGTGAACGTAAATTACGTTCAGCCCCATTCACAGACGACTTACGCAAACGACGTAAAATCTTCAAATTTCGACGCGGGAACGACGGCCATACTTAACATTGGCTAGGCCAGCTATTTGTTGGAATAACTTTACGCTGGAAAAAGCCATACGTAAACGACGTAAAAAAAATGCGCCGGGCGCACGTGCATTCGTGAATCGGCATATCTAGTCATTTACATATTCTACGCCGAACTCAATGGAAGCGTCACCTAGCGGCCAGCGGGAAAATTGCACCCTAAGATACGACGGCGTAGGCGACTTACGCCGCTCGTATCTTGGCCTAATTTAAGCGTATCTGGTTTCCAGAATCATTGCAACATTTGTTGTCGTTAATTCCGCCAACAATTGTCTGATGGAGCATACACACGGTCGCATTATTCGACACAACGCGTCCATCAGACAATTATTGTCGTAAAATCGGGTCGTGTGGCCGGGCCGTAAGAGTTAACGGAGAAACCTTTCCACTATTGTGCAACTTTAGTTTTGTTTAGTGGAGGACCAGTGTGTTTATAGCGAGTGTTCCTCAGTTCTATAAACTTCAATTAAAGCCATTATTCGTCATGTCAGAAGTATTTCATCTGGCAGACCCCGATGTGCTAACCCCAAGTCAGTCATCTGGCCCCAATTTGTGTAAAATTGTTGCTGCGGCCTGTAGAGATGCGTGTAATGAAACGTTCTGTGCCATGGACTGAACAAATAAAGGACAAGGGGCTGTACAGAGAAGTTCTTGGCACCTGCTAGGGTTCAAATTAAAATCTAAAAGTGATCCGTACAGGGAGGAGAGCCCACCAGATTTGAGCGTCAGTTCTTCTACCGGATGTCACTGTAGTCAGGCCCGGATTTCCCACAAGGCCACTGAGGCCAGGCCTTGGGGCGGCAGGGCGCCAAGGGGCGGCAGTGGCATGGAGTCCCCCGATGCCCGGAACATACAGTTAAGGGCGGTAAGTTATGGGGGAATCCTATGACTCCTGTTTTGGAGGTGACAGGGTCAATAAAGAGAACATGTCACCTCCAAATGCTATCACACAGGGAATTGTTTTCTCCTGTGTGATAGCAAAAAAAGTTAAGTGAAATTTTTTTTATAAAAATTAAAGGAGTTCTCTGACCTAAAACTTTTAACCCCCGCTGTGCCCGGGCTGTAAAACTATACAAAATAAACTTTCACTTAATTGCCTACGATCCCCCGTTCTCCGGTCCCGGTCTCTTCCGCTTCCTGTGT
This sequence comes from Rana temporaria, assembly GCF_905171775.1. Classification (NCBI taxonomy): domain Eukaryota; kingdom Metazoa; phylum Chordata; class Amphibia; order Anura; family Ranidae; genus Rana; species Rana temporaria. The sequence goes on along the minus strand of NC_053495.1, from coordinate 22,547,411 downwards.
GTCGGTGACTCATAGTGCGCTCAGCCTATCAGCGGCCGCAGCAATGTCCCGTCGCGGCCGCTGATAGGCTGAGCGCACTATGAGTCACCGACACACAGGAAGCGGAAGAGACCGGGACCTGAGAACGGGACGGCGATATCGGAACAACGGGGGATCGTAGGCAGGTAAGTGAAAGTTTATTTTGTATAGTTTTACAGCCCGGGCACAGCGGGGGTTAAAAGTTTTAGGTCAGAGAACTCCTTTAAATAATAAGAAAAACAATATGGAAAATAATAAGAAAATTATACAAAAATTAAAAAAAGTAAGCGACAAGCTACAAAAAAAAAAATTTGATAAAAAATTAAAAATAAAAAATGTAACTAACCGCGCCTCCCATTCTCCGTTGATTTGGGGGGGGGGGGGGTGTTTGGTTGGCGGGGAGGGGGTGCATTGTGGAACCTGGCCTTGGGGCGGCAGGGAGAGCAAATCCGGCCCTGACTGTAGTGCACCAGTCTGGGAACCCCTTTCCTTATCTGTTTGTAAATCACAAGCAGTGTTCTCAGGCACACCCCCTGTGCTGTTTCTCACATACAGAAAACCTGCTGTATTTGGAATCCTTTACACTTGCGGTTGAGGGTTCTAGAAACCCCATGGTTGAGACGCATTTTGCCGCGCTGCCGGAATCAATCCCCCTGTTGCTACACATGGTGTGGCTGCGATACTTTGTATCGAGGCAGCCTCAGGAATTATACCCCGTGTCCCCCCCGCCTCTCTTTTCCAGTATGTAAACCTGCTTTTCCAGCATTCCTTTGCCACCTTTCCTGTTGCTCTAACAATGCGGAGCTTTGAGATGCGTTTGATCTCTTCATGTACACGTAGGGTGACCACGTTTCCAAACTGCTATTCAGGGACAACCCCCCCTAAAAAAAGATAATTTGTTATACCTTTTTTTTGTGACCCCCATAGATTTCACTGGTTCATCCTGGGACCTGTAGTTCTTCACTGGTTGGGGGAGGGGTCACATCTTCAGCTCTGAGGGGTTCACGGTGGGACCTGTAGTCCTTCACTTTTGGGGGGTCACATCCCCCATAAGTGAAGTACTACAATACTACAAGTCCCAGCATGAACCCCTGACATCCACCCCCCCCAAAACAATTTTTTGAAGCACTACAACACCCAGCAACCCCTGAGATCTAAGGATGTGATCCCATGGATTTCACAGGTTTATGCTGGGACCTGTAGTTCTTCACTATTTGGGGGCGGGGGGTCTTACATCTTCAGCTCTGGGGGCGTCATGCTGGGACCTATAGTCCTTCACTTTGGGGGTCACATCCCCCCCAAAGTAAAGGACTACCAGTCCCAGCATGAACCCCTGACATCTAAAGATGTGACCACCCCCCCAAAAATTTGAAGGACTGCAACACCCAGCAACCCCTGAGATCTAAGGATGTGATCCCATGGATTTCACAGGTTTGTGCTGGGACCTGTAGTTCTTCACTATTTGGGGGCGGGGGGGTCTTGCATCTTCAGCTCTGGGGGTCATGCTGGGACCTATAGTCCTTCACTTTGGGGGGGTTAGGGTTTCCCTTTGAAGAATATGGCTATGACTCAGGAATTGGAACAGGGACCTCCCCCAAAGGTCAGAAGGTGGGTTCCCATAGGTCAAAGGTCACAGGGCGTGGCTGACCCACCCCCACCAAAGTGTAGCGCCTACCCCAACTAAGTCGGGGAATGAACAAGTCGGGCAAAGTAAAGGACTACCAGTTCCAGCATGAACCCCTGATATCTTCACTATTTGGGGGGGGTCACATCTTCAGCTCTGAGGGGTTCATGCTGGGACCTGTTGAATGCATTAAGGTGAGAAAAATTTACCTTTACAACCCCTTTAATCTCTGAGGTTTTCATGCTGGGACCTGTGTCAGTTTCATTCCGGGACACTGTATTGTCCCAGAGTGAAGGTGCCCGGGACAGACCTGCAAAATGCAGGACTGTCCCAGGCAATCCGGGACACGTGTTCACCCTATGTACACAGGACATTTTTATAACCTCTCCTGAATGATTTAAAGCGGAGGTCCGCCAAATTTTTATTTATTTTTTAAAAGTCAGCAGCTACAAATGCTTCAGCTGCTGACTTTTAAAATAAGGACACTTACCAGTCCAGCGCGCCCGCAATGTCAGCACCCGAGGCCGACCCGACCCTCGGTCCTCAGATGCTGCTGCCACCGCCTTCGGTAAGGGAATCAGGAAGTGATGCCTTGCAGCTTCACTTTCTGGTTCCCTGGTGCACAATGCCACTGGTCCCTGCTGTCTTCTGGGACCCGCGTGACTTTGTAGAGGAAGGCAGCTTGTCATCTCCACAACTGTCCATCCAGGAAGCACTTTGTAGATGAAGGCAGGTTGTCATCTCCACAACTGTCCATCCAGGAAGCACTTTGTAGATGAAGGCAGGTTGTCATCTCCACAACTGTCCATCCAGGAAGCACTTTGTAGATGAAGGCAGCTTGTCATCTCCACAACTGTCCATCCAGGAAGCACTTTGTAGAGGAAGGCAGGTTGTCATCTCCGCAACTGTCCATCCAGGAAGCACTTTGTAGAGGAAGGCAGGTTGTCATCTCCACAACTGTCCATCCAGGAAGCGCTTTGTAGAGGAAGGCAGGTTGTCATCTCCGCAACTGTTCATCCAGGAAGCACTTTGTAGATGAAGCGCAGTTTGTGATGGGGGCACCAGTCTTTGATGGGGGCACCAGTCTTTGATGGGGGCACTAGTCTTTGATGGGGGCACCAGTCTTTGATGGGGGCACCAGTCTATGATGGGGGCACCAGTCTATGATGGGGGCACCAGTCTTTGATGGGGGCACCAGTCTTTGATGGGGGCACCAGTCTTTGATGGGGGCACCAGTCTATGATTGGGGCACCAGTCTATGATGGGGGCACCAGTCTTTGATGGGGGCACCAGTCTTTGATGGGGGCATCAGTCTTTGATGGGGGCACCAGTCTTTGATGGGGGCACCAGTCTGAGTGTGGGTGAACTTAAACTGTATCGCTATGCTGTGGTTCCTGTAGGCTTTGTGTGCGTGCAGGGGGGGTTGGGGGGCCTCTATGTCCATTTTGCTTGGGGCCCTCCACAACTCTCCATCCAGGAAGCACTTTGTAGATGAAGGCAGGTTGTCATCTCCACAACTGTCGATCCAGGAAGCACTTTGTAGAGGAAGGCAGGTTGTTATCTCCAACTGTCCATCCAGGAAGCACTTTGTAGAGGAAGGCAGGTTGTTATCTCCAACTGTCCATCCAGGAAGCACTTTGTAGATGAAGGCAGGTTGTCATCTCCACAACTGTCGATCCAGGAAGCACTTTGTAGAGGAAGGCAGGTTGTCATCTCCAACTGTCCATCCAGGAAGCACTTTGTAGATGAAGGCAGGTTGTCATCTCCATAACTGTCGATCCAGGAAGGATTAAAATCCCATTTCGTAAATCGATCATCTTTACGTCCTCTTCGGCAGACGATGATGAGACTTTATCATGTCCTCATCGGAGGATTCTGAGACTGATCCACTATTACTTTGGTATGTGAGGCTCTTTTATCTGTCAAATCCTCAAAATAGAAATGGAAAGGATTTCCGTTTTTCCCCGCGCTGGAATCGATGTTTTCACCAAGCTGCCTCTCGCTGCAGAGGATGACACTTGATAAACAGCTTGTCTAAGCAGATGTGAGGGATGGAACGTTTTATACGGCGGTAATTGATCGATCTGCCACAAGGAAAATGGATACAAATGTGCTTTTTGATTTGCTTTTTTTTTTTTTCTCTCCCCTCCTGGTAATGGTGAGGGGGAGAGACGCTGCGCAAATTCCTCCTCGATTATAGATCTTGTGTTTTTTTTTTTTTTTTTTTCATTTTTGCAACCGAGCCAAGAAGAACTCCGGGCTGATTACAAACCTGGTTAGATTGTTCTTAACCACTTCCATACCGGGCATTTATACACCTTCCCGCCCAGACCAATTTTTAGCTTTCAGCGCTGTTGCATTTTGAATGACAATTGCGCGGTCAAGCTACACTGTACCCAAACTACATTTTTATCATTTTGTACCCACAAATAGAGCTTTCTTTTGGTGGTATTTGATCACCTCTGGGATTTTTATTTTCTGCAAAAAAAAAAAAATTACTGAAAATTTTGAAAAAAAAAGTTTTTTTTTGTTTCTGTTATAAAACATTGTAAATAAGTACGTTTTCTCCTTCACTGATGGGCACTGATGGTACTGCACTGACTGGCACTGATAAGGTGGCACTGATGGGCACCAATGAGGTGGCACTAATATGCGGCACGGATAGGCGGCACGGATGGGCACTGATAGGCGGCACGGATGGGCACTGATAGGCGGCACGGATGGGCACTGATAGGCGGCACGGATGGGCACTGATAGGCGGCACGGATGGGCACTGATAGGCGGCACGGATGGGCACTGATAGGCGGCACGGATGGGCGTAGATGTGCACTATTGTATGTGTTGTACTAATGGATGCCAATCAGTGATGCCCATTGTGGGCACTGATTGGCATCCATTGCGGGCACTGATTGGCATCCATTTTTTGTGTTTTTGTCATCCCTGGTGGTCTAGGGTGGCATACATGTGTGTTTTTTTTTTTTTGCATCCCTGGTGGTTCAGTGGGCATCCACTGAGGGGCTGTGCTGATAATCGATCAGCACAAACCCCCCCGTCACAGGAGCAGCCGATCGGCTCTCCTCTACTCGCGTCTCACAGACGCGAGTGAGGAAAAGCCGATTACCGGCTTTTCCTGTTTACATCGTGATCAGCCGTGATTGGACACGGCTGATCACGTGGTAAAGAGTCTCCGTGAGAGACTCTTTGGCTGGGTTCACACTACTACACTACTTTCATCCTACTTTGCTCTGTGTTCAATGTTTCCCTATGAGAGCGTCTTGTAGCGTCCTACACAAGTCGGTCCGACTTTGAAAATGCTCCCTGTACTACTTTTGATCCTACTTCAGGCCCATTGAATATCATTGAAGTCGGACCAAAGTAGTATCCTGTTCATGAAAGTAGGATGGATGTAGGACCAATGTAGGATAAATGTAGGACCAATGTAGCAGAGCAAAGTAGGATGAAAGTAGTGTAGTAGTGTGAACCCAGCCTGATCGGTGTTGCGTAGTGTCAGACTGACACCCTGCAACACCGATCGACGCGATGCGCGCCCCCCCCCGGGGGCGCGCATCGGCTCAATATCCTCAGGACGTCACATGACGTCCACTCAGGATATTGAAACCACTTTGCCGACGTCAATATGTCATTGGCGGGCGGCAAGTGGTTAAAGCAGAACTCCAGCCAAAAAAATAACAAGACAAAAAGTGTCTAGCCCATTAATTACTTGAGTACTAGTATGTCATACCCTTACATTAGCAGGCCATCTTTCAATGCTGTGATACTTTGACTGACAATTACAGTAAAATCTTGGATTGCGAGCATAATTTGTTCCAGAAACATGCTTGTAATTCAAAGCACTTGTATATCAAAGCAAATTTCCCCAAAAGAAATAATGGAAACTCAAATGATTCGTTCCACAACCATTTATTCATAGGTCCTTCAGTTTATAGCCCATATAAAACGGTTATAGCAATGTAATTGTGTAACCATAAAAGTCCATCCGCAAATTGAAGCCTCCACAAGGGGATTAGAAGCAAAATTCAGCTACATAGTATAAAAAAGAGAGGCGCCTCTAAAGCCGTGTACACACGATCGTTTTTTCCGATTGAATCTGACTTTTTTTATCGGACAAACCAATTGTGTGTGGGCCCCATCAGTCTTTTTTTCCATCGGTGTAAAAAAAAACTGCTTTTGCTGCAATATTAATTTTCAATCCAGAAATCTCCCTCTGCAGTATTTTATTTCTGCCACTAGGTGTCATCAGTTTGATGGCCAGCCTTATTTATTCCACTTCCTCTGAGCCCAGGTCATCCTGGATTTGCACCAGTCTGTGACGGGACAGTGAAAGGAGAAGCAACACAGGGATGAGCTTAGTTCTCGGACACTCTGCTTTCTCTTCCTATCAGTATGCGTCTTTTTAGCACATGAACTGATTGTAGGGTGACCACATGTCCCGCATTTTGCAGGTCTGTCCCAGGCACATTCATTTCAGGACAATACAGTGTCCCGGAATGAAACTGACACAGCCCCCCCCCCCCCCCCCAGGCCAACCTGATGTCCCCAAAGAAGGCCACCACATCACTGCTTTACTCACTGACAGTGCTCGTCCTGGCTGGGAATGCCTGGAGGAGCACAATCCCCGCCCCCTGCTTGTGATTGGAGAAATCATAAATCCCGCCTCTTGTGTCCAATCACTGTGCTGTGATTCGTTACAGCACAAGCTAATTTTTGGGAAGGGAGGGTGTCCCTGATTAGTAGTTTGGAAATGTGGTCACCCTAACTGATTGGCTCCTTGTGTTGCTTCTTTCTGTCACACTCCAGGCCTTGCTGTACAGTAACTAACAAAGGCTAATGCCTAAGGAAATTTCAGCACAGGACATGGGGTGAGGAATATAGACAGCTGCAAAGTCTGGATTTAAAGTGAAGTTGCTTTGGCCTGTATGTACACAGCACAGGTTCTCTTTAAGCCCATCTATTATTTATGAATGGATGCCTTTCGCATGATGGCACAATCCTTCAAAAAATATCTGCAGGTTGTTAATCCAGGAGCGTGGCGTAGGGCTTTTATCACCCAACAGCTCCTTCTAATAATTCACGGTGTAACACTAAAAAGCTGCAAGGTAAATACTAATTCACATAAACGAGCTCATCCAATATTTATACCCCTCTGAAACAGGAATTTAATTAAGACCTAAGCTCTTCTCTACACGTATTGATACTTGGCGTGGCGTGCTAATTGGGAAACCGTCAGAAGGTAATTCTACATCACACGGAGTATTAAACGTATATCACGAAACCAGTGACTGCCACTTGAATTCATTCTCTAAATCAGTGGTTCTCAACCTACTAGTGCCGTGACCCCTTGATAAAATTTCCCAAGTTGTGGGGACCCCTAACAGTAAAATTATTTTCGTAGCGTGGGTTGTCAGCACCCAAGACAAGGCAAGTAATTTTAGCCCCTAACCCGTGTAGCAGTGACACCTATGCTGAAATCAGGAGATGGGGTCTCCTTCAGCCCCTCCCACTTCACATTCCTCACCAGTCAGCTGACCTCTAGTGTCTGCCCCCCAGCCTTGACGTGAACTCAGTGGGTGGCTGTGAAGAGGCTTATTGGGTGGCCATAGGCTCCAGAGACAGCCCAGCTGGGCTGCCACGGGCTCCAGAGACAGCCCAGCTGGGCGGCCACAGGCTCCAGAGACAGCCGCAAAAAGTCTGGAAAAGAGCGGATCGGGGGTTCAGGAACAGCCCAGGATTTGGTGACCCCTGGCAAATCATCATTCGACCCCCCCGAGGGGGTCCCGACCCCCAGGTTGAGAACCACTGCTCTAAATGATAACTTCTGTCCAAAAGGACTGGTACTCTAATACCAGGCTTTCCAAACTTTGTACTGGAGGCCCACCAAGGCTGGGTTCAGACCTGTCAGGAACGTGCCCAAACTCTGCGTTTTTCTTACATGCTGCATTTTAGCAGATGACCTTTAGCAAATGCATCATTCATTTTAATGCCATCCCTATGCATCTACAAACATGTGCGCCAAACTGCATGGTGCCATTTTCAGATAAGAGTCAGCGATGACTTTTCTGCATTTCTCGCAGGTAGGGCAGCCCATTGATATAAACGGGTTGACCTACACATGATGCTCAGGAATGCATGAAAAATGGGCCCACGCTTGGTGGCACCTGTATGGGTGTGAGCCAAGCCCAAGGGCCCATTCACACCATTTTCTTCCCAACACAAGGACAAGGCAATTTGTCTTGTTTCAATCAATTTGGCAATTTGGCTTGTTTCTTGTACACCAGTGATCTCCAAACTGCAGGCCAAATGTGGCCCATTGCCTTTATCCTGCCCATGGGGCACTGATCCGATACCAACAATAGGGGATATTTTCTCCTACTGACACCAACAATGGAGCCCATTGACATCGACAAAGGGGTCCAATGACATCAACGATGGGTCACAATTCTTCCTAATGACACCAACAATGGGACTCAATAAACTGGGCACAGTTACTCCCACTGAAAATGGGGCGTTCATTTTTCCCACTGATGTCGGGACCTTTTTGACTCCCACTGACCACTGTCCGGCCCTCGTAAATGCTGAAGGACATTAAACTGGCCCTTTGCTTAGACAGTTTGGAGACCCCTGGTTTATGAGCTCATGCAGTTAGGTGAGGTTCAACTTCCCTCTCCTATACACAGATGAATCGCATTTAGGATAGACCCGCGCCTGCGGCCAAGTATACTTGAAGTCTAACAAGCAATCCAGAAGTAACAAGCACACAGGAATACGAGTATCAGAGAGCTAAAGACCAGTCAGCAAAGTCTGTGAATAACCGTCATCCTTATAAAGGCCAAAGGGCGCCAAGATGGCCGCGAACGAACATTCTTGTGCCGCAAGCGATTGCAACCATGCTGGTTATTGATGAGTGTGCCAGGCCTTTGAGCCAATCTTCCCCGGCTTATCCCATGACCGTATATGAGATGTTAGTGATTAGGTGTATGTAGAATGTAACACTCGTATAGATGCTTGTGACAATTTGTCTATTTTGTGCACTTGGTATTTGCCCCCACTTATGTGCAGCTTTTGTTGGTCACAAATTGCTGATCAGTGTCTCGCTTTGAAGATGAAGGGTTGCTTTGTGTCCTGTTTGATGCAACATTGTTTTTCAGGCTCCTTCCTGTTTGTAACTTAATTCCTCAACTGATAATACAATACAGAGGGGAAAAAAAGTGACTTTTTGCCAACTTGGAGAGGAAGTTGCGTGTCTATTGTTGTCTGAGGATGAAAACAATGAGATGAATTGTGGTGTCGGAGGAAGAGTCGCTGCACCTTCATGAAGTTAGGCTGTAGAGTAGTTGAAGGCTAAAACAAAAAACGCATTGTGTAAATTTGATCCACGCAAGTGCAGGCTGGTTGTATCGATCTACTTCAGTCCAACCAGCCTGAATGATTCTTTTTGTACTATTATCGTCAACAGCTATAACCAGCATCAGCTGGGAAACCTCCCTCTATCAGAATACAATAGTGCAGCAGAAGGGATTCGGTCGGGGTTGCTCTGTGCAAAACAATTGCACAGAGCAGGTAAGTATAACATGTTTGTTGGTTTATAATCGCTTTAATGTATGGCCAGACTAAAGCCTAGTACACACTATTATTATTTTTTTCGTTCAACCCAGGGGGGCTGAGTTAAACAAAAATCGCTGTTATTTTTAGTGCAGAAGGGGAGGATCGGGGAGTTGACAGGCAAGGAGGGGAGGAGGACAGAGGGAGGCACAGGAGAGGAGGGCTGCGTCTGACGGAAGGCGCATACTCTGACCACGGTGTCAGGGCTCAGCAGCCCTGATTATTGTGGTCAGTTTACAGGGGAAGGGCATAGCCAAGCAGGATCAGCCAGGTATTACAGGGGGCCAAATTTCACAGCACAAGCAGGATATGTATGTATGTGTGTATAGAGATGAGCTCATTACTGTGCTGCTTCTGCTTTCGCTGTCCAGTCACAGGCTGGGGTGGTTCTTGGACAGTTCGGGTTTGGAAGAAGTAGGTTGAATAATGCTGGTCATTAGACTGAGAACATTTTGTATAAGAGAATCGGTACTGCCGGGGTAAGCTCCAGATTAAAAGTGAATAGTGTCACAAAACCTGTGTTTTTTTTTTTTTTGTTTTTTTTTAATTGGCTATTATTCAGTCATTCATTTTCATCTTGTTATTTTTTTTTGGAGTTTTGCATTGAGATTAAAGTATGTATGCAGCCAAAACGTTTTTAGTTAGTGATAGTTTTTAGTTGGTCCCCACTGGAAGATGTCCTCTCCCCTGCTTCCCCGGTGACTACGGTAAAAATTAGAATTTTTTTAAATTTTCTGCCTCAATAATGGTGGTCACCAGAACAAACTGAGAGAATAATTCTCTCCAGTAATTACCTGACAAGGGTTCTAACTCTCCATTACTGTATCCAAAATGAAAAAACACAGGCTTGCCTATAGATACACAGTAAGGTAAGCCTGAAGTTTCACTAGTGTACCGAATTTAGTGCCTTTAGCCCGTGGCAAGCACCTTCAGGTGCCAACATGTTGAATTCCTTTTGCATTTAGGCTCCTTGGGGGCTTGGAATCCAGGGCTTCTCTGGTATGCATAGCTCCTAGGGTCAACGGCTTCAAAGCCTGGCAAAGTTGAGAAGATTAAAAGGTGGGAGAAATTGGGGTTAGACTTTTTAACCCATGAAACCTGTAAGTTGTGCAGATCATTTCTGGTTAGTAGCGTGTTCGGTTCTATAGGAATCCACTTCAGGGCGGTCTTTCTCAATCTTTTTACGCCAAAGAAACGCTTAAAATGATTATCAAGTCTCGGGGAACTCTTAAAATTTCTTCTTCAGGGGTCAGTGCAGGGCCAATCCTAGGGTCACAGATGCCTGGGTGCAGAAATATTTCTGGCACGCCCACATGGGCGTAGTAATCTTACTAACTCCTCCACTTTACACATGTTTCTATGGCTACGACTCAAACACAGAGATGCTCCCCTAAGAAGTCTTCATTAGTGTCCCCCACCAGAGCCCCCCCAGCAGATGTCCCGTATCGGAGCCCCCCCACAGCAGATGTCCCCCTTCAGAGCCCCCCAGCAGGTGTCCCCCATCAGAGCCCCACCACAGCAGGTGTCCCCCATCAGAGCCCCACCACAGCAGGTGTCCCCCATCAGAGCCCCCCACAGCAGGTGTCCCCCATCAGAGCCTCCCAGCAGGTGTCCCCCATCAGAGCCTCCCAGCAGGTGTCCCCCATCAGAGCCCCCCCACAGCAGGTGTCCCCCATCAGAGCCCCCCCACAGCAGGTGTCCCCCATCAGAGCCCCCCACAGCAGGTGTCCCCCATCAGAACCCCCCACAGCAGGTGTCCCCCATCAGAACCCCCCACAGCAGGTGTCCCCATCAGAGCCCCCCACATCACGTGTTCCCATAGATCAGTACTTGTCTATTAGATCCCTGTAGCTCGGGCGCGCTGGGAGCAAAAGCACTTTACAAGGGGAGGGGCATACGTGGCATCTTTGGTTACTTGGAGGGTGGCACTCGGAGAGCATTTCTGGGAGTGCACGGGATGTTTGGCAGCAGCTCCGGCCAACCCAGAAGCCTCTCATCACACCGCCTATGGGAGAAGAGCCGACACACGCAGAGGAGGCGGGGCATACAGGAGACTTCTCCATGGACACTGGACATAATTAATTAGTGGAGCCTAGTCCCGGAACGTGTTCTGGTACTAGGCCCCGCTGTGGTACCCAGCCCGGATTCCGGGGGCAGCGGGAGGTATGCGCTCTTGTCAATTGCCAGCGGAGAGAGCAAGCAGGATGGGGAACCGCAGCACCCGCTGCATGAGCTCTGCCCCTGGACACAGACAAGGAGGAGGGAGGGGAGCACTTTTGAGCATCTGCGCCCCCACATCTGCGGCGCCTGGGTGCGGAATACCCCGTGCACCCTCCCTAGGATCGGCCCTGGGTCAGTGGAAGGAATGTCCCTTACATTGGTAGTTGGTGAAAAAAAATCTCTCCCCTTACAGTGGTGGTTGGAATTACAGATAGGTAAAAAAAAGAAAGAAAAATTGTCATGCCACTGGCTTTGCCAAGTGGCATTAACCCCAGAACTATGCAGGCATCAGCAGATGGGAGGTCAATCAGCAACAGCTCAAGGAACTCCTAGCAACCTCTGGAGCGGGGATCGACAAGCTGTAAATCACAATCGATCAGTTGGCTGCGGGGAGCTGACAGGTGGATTGTGACCACGGCTCTGCCCCCCCACTCCCGCCTCCACCGCTCTCATGTTCTCTGCAGAGCGGATAGAGGGATGCATCGCAGTAATGGATGGAGGGCGGGAGTTTCCTCAGTGAATGGCTACCAGGCGGTCCTAGCAACCAATTATCAGCTTGTTATTATGAAATGTTAACTCTGGCAGCTCCCATGTCTGCCTTCCACCTTCCCAAAGCCCGATATAAGACCAAAAGAGAATGTCGTTTTTCAGTTTAAGAACCTCGACTATGGAACGCTTTACCAACTAATATCCGAATGGAAATTGATCACTTGGCCTTCAGAAAAAAACGAAAGACCCATCTATTCTAAGGGTCAAACTGGAGGAAAATGGAGGCCAAGCGCCTTGAGGCGATTCAGTTCGCATTTGTAGCGCTATATAAGTAATTCACTCACTCACTCACCCAGCAGTATGCCGTCTTCCTGATCTCCGCTCTGCTATACACACGCCGGTGGGTAGGAATTGCTACCTACACAGCGCTGTGTGTATGGGGGGGGGGGGTTTGATGTGATGGGGATAAAGGAGACACTGTTGGAGGGGGGGACAGAGAACAATACTGTGGGGGGGAGGTGATTGTGATTAGAAATGGACAGAGGCAATGCTTTAGGGGGTACAGGACACTACTGTGGGAGGAGGGGGGCAAGGGACATTACAGTGGGAGAGGAGGCGATTTGTTAGGGGGTACAGAACACTACTGTAGAGGGACAGAGGACACTGCTATGAGGGGAGCATAGGACGCTACTGTAGGGGGGTTATGTGAAGGGGGGTAAGAGGAAGCTACTGTGGGAGGTGATATGAAGGGGGGCAAAGGACACTACTGTGGGAGGTGATATGAAGGGGGGCAAAGGACACTACTGTGGGGGGTAGATGTGAAGGGGGTCAAAGGACACTACTGTGGGGGTAGATGTGAAGGGGGGGGGGGGGAAGGACACTTCTGTGGGGGTAGATGTGAAGGGGGGGCAAAGGACACTACTGTGGGGGTAGATGTGAAGGGGGGGCAAAGGACACTACTGTGGGGGTAGATGTGAAGGAGGGCAAAGGAGTGGACACTACTGTGGGGGGTATATGTGAAGGGGGGGCAAAGGACACTACTGTGGGGGTAGATGTCAAGGAGGGCAAAGGACACTACTGTGGGGGTAGATGTGAAGGGGGTCGAAGGACACTACTGTGGGGGTAGATGTGAAGGGGGACAAAGGACACTACTGTGGGGGTAGATGTGAAGGGGGGGGGGGCAAAGGACACTACTGTGGGGGTAGATGTGAAGGAGGGGCAAAGGACACTACTGTGGGGGTAGATGTGAAGGGGGGGGGCAAAGGACACTACTGTGGGGGGTAGATGTGAAGGAGGGCAAAGGACACTACTGTGGGGGTAGATGTGAAGGAGGGCAAAGGACACTACTGTGGGGGTAGATGTGAAGGAGGGGCAAAGGACACTACTGTGGGGGTAGATGTGAAGGAGGGGCAAAGGACACTACTGTGGGGGTAGATGTGAAGGGGGAGGCAAAGGACACTACTGTGGGGGTAGATGTGAAGGGGGGGGCAAAGGACACTACTGTGGGGATAGATGTGAAGGAGGGCAAAGGACACTACTGTAGGGGTAGATGTGAAGGGGCAAAGGACACTACTGTGGGGGTAGATGTGAAGGGGCAAAGGACACTACTGTGGGGGTAGATGTGAAGGAGGGCAAAGGACACTACTGTGGGGGTAGATGTGAAGGAGGGCAAAGGACACTACTGTGGGGGTGGATGTGAAGGAGGGCAAAGGACACTACTGTGGGGGTAGATGTGAAGGAGGGCAAAGGACACTACTGTGGGGGTAGATGTGAAGGAGGGCAAAGGACACTACTGTGGGGGTAGATGTGAAGGAGGGCAAAGGACACTACTGTGGGGGTAGATGTGAAGGAGGGCAAAGGACACTACTGTGGGGATAGATGTGAAGGAGGGCAAAGGACACTACTGTGGGGGTAGATGTGAAGGGGGGGGGGCAAAGGACACTACTGTGGGGGTAGATGTGAAGAAGGGCAAGGGGCACAAAAGGACACTACTTTTTATCCTTGCTTTCCTCCATGTTGTTCAGGTAGATCTCAACCTCTGAAAGGTTGCCTACCCCTGCATGGCTGCTTTATGGGATTCAGTATAAGAGTTTTATCTTCAACTGGGGGCCTTTAAGATGAAGAGGGATGTGTATAGTCTAATTAAATGGAACTCCAATTAACTGGTACATTTTCTTTCTTTCTGCAGAGTTCCCGAGCAAAAACAGAAAGTTTCTGTCCCGGTGGAATGGATGCATCTTGCTGTGGTGGCATGTGGGGAACGTGTCGAGGAGACGGTGACCATGCTAAAATCTGCTGTGCTCTTTAGTGTGAAGAAGCTTCGATTTCACATCTTTGCAGAAGACGAATTAAAACCAGAGTTTGAACGCAAGGTTGGTTAAAAATAAGCCTCTCTGGGTTGTTGGGTACATATTTACCCATTTTTCAGCCTTTCTAGACAGTGATTTGAAGGTCGTCCTCTGTTCTTGCAGTCTGTGTTGTGAAGAATTCTATTCTTGTGGAATTGTCCGTTTTCAAGAAAAAAATGGAAAAATGTAAATGCAGGATGGGTTTAGAATTTGCATAGTGGTGCTGGGGCTTACAGGGAACAGTGATGTCAGTCTTTCCTTCATGTGATTGGCCGTAGGGGCCTGAGTGCCAAATCTTAGGAGAAATGCTCATTATTTACATAGAGACTTTGTCACTTGCCCTAATCCTTGTTCCAGCACTGTACTCCTTTTTTCCCCCCCAAAAGCTCCAGCCTGTGGGTGGTTCCTGTCCTCTTTTCCCTGAAGCAACAGCCTGTGGGTGGTTCTGGTCCTCTTCACTCTGAAGCAGCGGCCTGTGAGTGGTTCCTCAGCGGCATCACATAAAAACCAGGGCTAGTAACCCTGCATTGTATGTGGTGGTGGCGTGCTTGCGATCGGTCCAGTTCTGCTTCCTCTCTAAGACGCTCCCTAATCCCTGTTCCACTTGCCCTAATGCCTGTTACAGCACTGTACTCTTTTCCCAGCCTGTGGGTGGTTCCTATCCTCCTCTCTCTGAGGCAGCGGCCTGTGGGGGGGGGTTCCGGTCCTCTTCTCTCTGAAGCAGCGGCCTGTGGGGGATTCCGGTCCTCTTCTCTCTGAAGCAGCGGCCTGTGGGGGGTTCTGGTCCTCTTCTCTCTGAAGCAGCAGCCTGTGGGGGGTTCCGGTCCTCTTCTCTCTGAAGCAGCGGCCTGTGGGGGGTTCCGTTTCTCTTCTCTCTGAAGCAGCCTGTGGGTGGTTTCCGGTCCTCTTCTCTCTGAAGCAGCCTGTGGATGGTTCCGGTCCTCTTCTCTCTGAAGCAGCCTGTGGATGGTTCCGGTCCTCTTCTCTCTGAAGCAGCCTGTGGATAGTTCCGGTCCTCTTCTCTCTGAAGCAGCCTGTGGATGGTTCCGGTCCTCTTCTCTCTGAAGCAGCGGCCTTTGGGAGGTTCCGGTCCTCTTCTCTCTGAAGCAGCGGCCTGTGGGTGGTTCCGGTCCTCTTCTCTCTGAAGCAGCAGCCTGTGGGTGGTTCTGGTCCTCTTCTTTCTTTGTTATAACATTTTTCAAACTGGTAATTTTTCTCCTTCACTGATTTGCACTGATGAGGAGTCACTGGTGGGCACTGATGAGGAGGCAATGATAAGGCGACACTGATAGATGACACTGATGAGGAGGCACTGATGGGCACTGTTGGGACTGTACTCATAATCAGATCACTGATAATCAGTGCCCTGATTATCAGTGTAGATTTCCCGTTCACACAAGCCGGTTATTGGCTCTCCTTTCCTCAAGCTGTCAGCATTAAAAAAGGAAAGCCGATAACCAGCTTGTGTTTACATCTGGATCAGCTGTGATTCAACATAGCTGTCCTCGTGGTAAAGGGCCACTGTGATTGGCCCTTTACCCTGATCTGTGATCAGCTGTGTTGCAAGGACACAGCTGATCACAGAGCGTGCCGTGATTACGATAGGACGTCATATGACGCCCTCTCAGAACTGGCTACGAGTAAGCATCACATGATGTGAAACATGTGAGCCACCTTTTTTCCTGTTCTCTTCATTTTGACTGCATCGCTTTGGTTGTTTTTTGGATAAAAAACATCGTTTTAAGGAGTGCGGCAGTCCAGGATCTTCTTCTATCCAATGCACCTGTGCATAGCCAGCACCTTTTTGGTTTGGTGGGGCGGAAGCAAAGCCAAGGGATCAGCAGTTTTTAGAGCGGTGTCATCTCTCATGCCGCGTACACATGACCGTTTTTCAGGTTGTAAAAAATGACGTTTTTTTTAATGTCATTAAAAACGATTGTGTGTGGACTCCAGAGCATTTTTCACGACGTAAAAAATGGGCATTAAAAATTTAGAACCTGCTCTAATTTTTCATGTCTTTTAACGTGCATGCTCAGAAGCAAGTTATGAGACAGGAGCGCTCGTTCTGGTAAAACTAGCGCTTGTAATGCAGGAAGCACATTCATCACACTGTAACAGACTGAAAAGCGCGAATCGTCTTTTACTAACACAAAATCAGCAAAAGCAGCCCCAAGGGTGGCGCCATCCGAATGGAACTTCCCCTTTATATTGCCGTCGTACGTGTTGTCTGACACCACGCTTTGCTTGAGCATTTTTTTTTCACGATCGTGGGTGGGCAAGGCCGGTTTAACGATCCGGTTGAAAAAAACATTGTTTTTTCTAGACCATTAAAAAAATATTTTTTTACATCCCGAAAAACGGCCGTGTGTACGCGGCATCACTCTCAGAACTGGCCAGTCGGGCTGTAGCCGTCATTTGGCTATAGCGTGGTCGGCAAGTGGTTAAATAACCCCTGTCCTTTTCCCCAGAATACTTAAGGTGACAGGGTCTCTTTAACCAGTTCCCGACCCCCGCATGTACATATACGTCCACAATATGGCACGTACAGGCACATGGGCGTACATGTACGTCCTCGCCTATTAGCGGGTGGGGGGTCCGATCGGGACCCCCCCCGCTACATGCGGAGGTCGGGTCCGCTCGGGGAGCGATCCGGGACCACGGCGCGGCTATTTGTTTATAGCCGCTCCGTTGCGATCGCTCCCCGGAGCTGAAGAACGGGGAGAGCCGTGTGTAAACACGGCTTCCCCGTGCTTCACTGTGTCGGCGCATCGATCGCGTCATTCCCTTTATAGGGAAGACACGATCGATGACGTCATTCCTACAGCCACACCCCCCTACAGTTGTAAACACATACTAGGTGCACCCTAACTCCTACAGCGCCACCTGTGGTTAACTCCCAAACTGCAACTGTCATTTTCACAATAAAGAATGCAATTTAAATGCATTTTTTGCTGTGAAAATGACAATGGTCCCAAAAATGTGTCAAAATTGTCCGAAGTGTCCGCCATAATGTCGCAGTCACGAAAAAAATTGCTGATCGCCGCCATTAGTAGTAAAAAAAAAAAAATGAATAAAAATGCAATAAAACTATCCCCTATTTTGTAAACGCTATAAATTTTGCGCAAACCAATCGATAAACGCTTATTGTGATTTTTTTTACTAAAAATATGTAGAAGAATACGTATCGGCCTAAACTGAGGGAAAAAAATGTTTTTATATATGTTTTTGGGGGATATTTATTATAGCAAAAAGTAAAAAATATTGCATTTTTTTCAAAATTGTCGCTCTATTTTTGTTTATAGCGCAAAAACTAAAAACCGCAGATGTGATCAAATACCACCAAAAGAAAGCTCTATTTGTGGGGAAAAAAGGACGCCAATTTTGTTTGGGAGCCACGTCGCACGACCGCGCAATTGTCTGTTAAAGCGACGCAGTCCCGAACTGTAAAAACACCTTGGGTCTTTAGGCTGCATATTGGTCCGGGGCTTAAGTGGTTAAGGATAACCTAGAAAGCATATGAAAAGGAGCCAAAAGCTACACCAGCTGTGTAGAAATAGTACACATAAAAAAATTCTGTGTAATATTTCATACTTGCCTAAAAATGAAAAAAATATTTATCTTCTAATGCCGCGTACACACGATAATTTTTCGGCATGAAAAACATTTCGGTTTAAAATGGTGGTGTGTGGGCTTCACACTTTTCGGCTTCTGAAAAACGAAAAAAACATTTTTTCGAGCATACTGCATTTTTTTTTTTTTAACAGTCAAAGTTTTTTATTTTGGTAACAGACAATAACACACACATGAAAATGACAGTACAAAGATCACAAGGCTTACTCAGAATGCATGAGTTCATACATAGATGTCATAAACAAAGGACTACATTGGTGGGGAATCAGTTCAGCAGCATCTACAATGGGACAGACAACACAGACGAAAACCCGTCACCCGGGGGGAATCGCCAGCCGGCGTCCCCCGGCCGCCGCCCCCGCCCCGCCACCCCCCCCCCCCCCCCCCCGGAGGGGGGGGGGGGACGAGGGGGGGAAGGGGAGGGGGAGGCACCGCACGCCGAGGCGGGCGGGGAGGGGGGGCAGGGGACGGGGAACCCCGGCCACCCACAGCCCCTCAGCATTCAGGACACAGCAGGGGGGGAATCAACCAAGTCGCCAGGGGACTCAATCCAATTCGACCAGATCTTGTCAAATTTAGCTGGGCAGTTTCTGCTCTCGTACGTCAGCCTATATAGTGGGAGCACTCTGTTGATCGTGGCCAGCCAGGAGGACACAGTGGGAAGACCAGAGCCCCGCCAGCGAAGTAGGATCTCCCTTCTAGCATAAAACAGAGCAAAGGTGATGCTCAGTTTGGTATACCTGTCTCCCTCAATCTCACCCAAGTAGCTTAGGAGGAACAGTTTTGGGTCCATGACTAGTTCTATCCCACAACGATCCGAGAGGACCCCTGCCACTTCTCTCCAGTACTGATCCAGCTTAGGGCAGGACCAGACCATATGGATGAAGGAGCCCGTGTCTCCCAGGCACCTGGTGCACTCCGGGGACCTTGAGGGGTAAATCCTAGCCAACTTCTGCGGGGTGTAGTATGCCCTGTGGAGAAATTTAAGTTGAATGAACCTGTCTCTAGAGGCAATCATAGACGGGAGAAAGGAGGAGACACATTCCTCCCAGATCTCTTCGTCCAGATCCGGGATGTCGGCAGTCCATTTGGTCAGTGTCCCCGTCGTATTCGTGTCGTATGCCACCGTAAATCTCAAATAGAGGGATGAGAGGGGTTCCCCATGACCCCCGAGATCAGAAGACGCTCTATCGAATCTGACTCGAGCGTCACCGAGTCCGGAAATTGGGCCGTCAATGCATGCCGCAGCTGAGTGTATCTAAAGCCAAATGAGGAAGGGACTTTATAGGTCCGACACAAGTCCTGAAAGGGCATCACCACACCATCCGGCATCACATGCCGGAGGGTGAGGATCCCCCGTCGGGCCCAGACCACCGGGTCCGGGACCGTGTTCAGGTGGGGAAGGAGTGGGTTGCCCCAAAGCGGGGTATGTGGGGAGGCAGTATTTGGTTTCAGCATTCGAGCCCTGGATGACGCCCACACCCTAACCACCGTCGCCATGGGCCTCGTGACAGAGGGATGAGCCCTGCACCCCCGAAACACCAGGTTGGACAGGGCAGCATAGGATCCCAAAACCGCCGCCTCTAGGTTGACCGCCGGATTTTGTCGCGGCTGGGAAAACCACCACCTGACCGTCACTAGCACCGCCGCCCAGTAGTAGGCCAAGAAATTTGGGAGGGCCAGTCCACCCCCCGAGAGGGGAAGATAAAGAGTATGTCTAGCAACCCGAGGAGGGCTACCAGCCCAGACGAACGCCATCACTATACTGTCGAGCCGACGAAAAAAGGACTTTGGGATAGTAACAGGGGTCTGACGAAAAAAATAAAGCAATTTGGGGAGTATTACCATCTTAATGAGGTTCCCTCGACCCACCGGTGAGAGGGGAAGGTTACGCCATGTCGCACACCGTTTGGTCAGTTGGTCCAGTATTGGGAGAACATTCTTGTCTAGGTAAGACCCCGGCTCGAGTCCCACCCTCACCCCCAGATAGGTGAATTCATCCACCCACCGGAGAGGAGTGTGGGAGTCCGCCCGGGACAGTGACTGGTGGAGCGGGAGCAGGACCGATTTGTCCCAATTGATACACACGCCCGAAAACCGGCCGAACACCTCAAAATGTGACAACGTTTTCTGTAGGGAGGCGGAAGCGTCCGCCAGATACAACAGGGCGTCGTCAGCATAGAGGGACAGCTTCTCCTCTAGGTTACCCACCCTGATCCCCCGAACCTCCGGGTCGCGCCGAATGTGCGCGGCCAGAGGCTCCAAGGCCAAGGCAAACAACGCCGGTGATAACGGACACCCCTGTCTGGTCCCCCGCTCCAGGGGGAAGGAGGCAGACAGGGACCCGTTGGTACGAATACGTGCCCTAGGGTGAGCATACAACATTTGTATCCAGGACATGAAGCGGGGACCAAACCCGAAGCGGGTCAAAACTGCCCAGAGGTAGCCCCACTCGACCGAGTCGAAGGCCTTCTCGGCGTCGAGCGAGGCCACCACCCCGGGGTCGCCAGGGCCAGCCAGTGCCAGGTGAGTATGCAATCGACGAAGGTTAATATCAGTACCGCGGCCTGGCATGAAGCCCGTCTGGTCAGGGTGGACCAGGGCTGTAATTACAGTGTTAAGCCTGTTGGCCAGGATTTTCGCAAAAATTTTTGCATCGACGTTGAGGAGGGATATCGGGCGATACGAAGAACACAGGGTTGGATCCTTCCCAGGCTTGGGGATGACCACAATTATTGCCTCGCTCATCGAGTCCGGGAGAGCTCCCGACTCCGATGCACCAGCAAAAAGCGACCTTAGTCTGGGGGTCAAATCTTCCTCGTAGAGTTTGTAGAATTCGACCGGGAAACCATCCGGTCCCGGGGTCTTTCCCCCCTGCATCATTTTCAAAGCTGCCTGAACCTCCTCTATTTTAATCGGGGCGTCTAGTTTGCGCACGGAAGAGGGAGTGAGAACCGGGACGTCCACCTCCTCCAGGTATCTCAACAGGTCGGCCACATCATAAGCCACTCTGGAGCTATACAATTGTTGGTAGTAATCCGTGAAGCATTTATTGATCTCCTGTGGAGTCGAGTGGAGGTCCCCCTCCCCGTCCCTAATCTGGCCTATAGCAGACGCGCCCGAGTGTTCCTTAGACAGCCAGGCCAGAAGCTTCCCCGTCCGTTCTCCCTGCTCGAAAATGCGCTGGGACTGATGAAGAAGCTTCTTCTGCGTCAAGGCCGTTCGCAGAAGGACAGCTTGTTGCGTCAGGGACTGGAGCTGGGAGTAGTGGTTAGAGTCACGGGTACTAACATAAAGGGCCTCCTGTCTAGCTGCCTCCCCTTCAACTTTTGTGAGCTCTGCCCTACGCTCCCTCCTCACTCCTGAAATAATGGACTGGTAGTGGCCCCGGGAGGAGGCCTTGAAGGCATCCCAAACCGTGGTCTCCGCAGCCGTACCCGGATTATCCGCCCAATAAGACCGTAGGGAGTCCTTAAACTTGGGATCCACCTCCGGGTCTGAGACCCAAAATCTGGAGAGCCTCCACAGGGTGCAGTTTGGTTCAGTCATCAAGGTCAGTGAAAGGAGTAAAGGGGCATGGTCCGAGATCCCCCGGGGAAGAATAGTAATGTCCCTCACCTTAGGTAAAACCGACGCTCCCACGTATGCCAAGTCAATACGTGAAAAGGATCTATGGGTGGCCGAGTGACAGGTGAAGGCCCGAGTCAACGGGTATCTCCACCGCCAGACGTCCGTGAGGTTGTATGTTTCCGCCCATTCCGCCAGTCCCTGGCGAGTAGTACCCGACTGGGTGAACCTGTCCATACCAGTGTCCGGGACCAGGTTGAAGTCACCCATCAGGACCACATTGTCACAGGGGAATTGCGCCAATTTGGCCGCAAGAACCCCCAGGACCCCCAAGGAGGCAGGAGGGGGGAGATACAGCCCCACCAGAACCCACGGGAGGTTGTGAATCAGCGCATGCACCAGCACAAACCTGCCCTCCGGGTCTAGGACCAGATCAAGAAGCTTGAAAGGGAGTGACTTGAGGACGAGAACACTGACCCCTCTAGCATAATTGGAGTACGTGGAATGGTAGTGATGACCCACCCATGGTTTCTTAAGGCTGAGGGTCTTGCTACCCACCAAATGCGTCTCCTGCAACACACAAACATGAGGTGCATGTTTCTTAATGAATTGAAATACCAGGGATCTCTTGATGGGCGAGTTTAAGCCCCGTGTGTTCCAGGAGAGGACTTCAAGGGTTGCCATGGTGACCTGGCGGGGAAGTCAAATGAGGATAAGGCATAGGTATGAACCCCGGACCGTTCCCCCAGGCCACATTGCTGCCGGAGGAAGGGCTCCAACCCACCACCAATGCACATGAATTAACGAAAGCTATTAGTACTGTCATAAAACACATCACATTAAAACATAACCGGGGGCCAACAGGGCTCCCCAACCCCCCCCCCACCCCGCCACCCCCCCAAACGCGGAGGAGGGCTTGTATCCCATAACAAACCCCAGCCCTCAGGCCGGACATGAGGGCAGTGAACAAGCGGCTACCCGCTCCTGTTAATGTAAAACCGTCAAGGAACCTGAGAATCCATCTTAGGATAAGAATGTGTGGATCACCCGGAGCCCCGGGGGCGCAGTTCTTAGGGAGAAAAACAAAAAGGCAAAAAATGGGGGAGAAAAAACAACCTGGAAAAAAAAAGAAGAACGGGGAGAGAACACCTAGGGTCACATCAGGGTGACTAGGCATTGTTGCGGTGAATCAACTCCTGAAGGAGTGAGGGGGGGCACCCCCACAGTTAAAGTCAGCTGGGGGAGTGGGTAGAGGGGGGACGTGGGGGAGGGGTGGGGGTCCACCCTCGGCAGCACAGTCAGTGGTGGGGGAGACGGAGGGGGGGGCAATCAATGAACGGATCAGGAAAGCAGGGGGGCAGCCCTTCCAATCCCCCCAATCATCAATAGGGCAGGTTGTGTGTCACAGGTTGTGAATGCTGCGGATCTGCACGGTCTCCGACCCCAGAGGATGAGGCGATGAGTCCCACGGCTGCCATATGAGAGATAGTGGCCCCCAATCATTTTCAGGCAAAGGCAATAAACCCCCAACCCCTCTTGGGGAGCCCCCCCAGTAGCTTACTCACAGTCAGGCGACAAAAGAATTGAAGGGTAAAAGTCCAGGTCTTCATCTCGGGAGGGATTCAGCCCAGGCCGCGGCGTCTCTCGGGGAAGTGAAAAACTGCACCCTTTCTCCGTCTTGAACCCGAAGCCTGGCGGGGAAAAGCATGCTATACTTAACCCCTCGATCTCTTAGCATGGCGCGGACGTGGTCAAAGGATTTGCGCTGGCGTTGTGTCTCCACGGAGTAGTCCGGGAAGATCAGAAGTCTGGCGTTCTGGAATTTCAGATCTCCCTGCAGACGAGCCGCCCGGAGAACAGTGTCACGGTCCCGATAGTGAAGGAGTTTAAATATAAAAGTGCGCGGCGGCGAACCTACAGGGCCCCTGGTCGCGGGAATGCGGTGGGCCCTCTCAATGGAGAAGTAGGGGGAGAACCGGGCTCCAGGGAGGATGGTTGGAAGGATCTGCTCCATGAATGACGCCGGATCCGTGCCCTCTGCACCCTCGGGGAGCCCCAGGACCCGCAGATTGTTGCGGCGGTTCCTGTTCTCGGCGTCCTCCGCCCTGTGCTCAAGGATCTTCACTCTTGACTTCAGGGCCTGGATGTCGGAGTGGTGGTCTCTTTGAATGTCCTCCAGGTCAGAGACCCGCCTCTCAGCCTCCGACACGCGGTCCCGGAATGCATCTAGATCACGGCGTATCAGCGCGGTTTCCGCCTGCACATGATCGATCTTCACCGTGAGGGTGGATTGGCATGTGGAGATCGCCGCCATGAGGGCCTCAAATGCCTCCGATCCAGCTTGGATCGCGCCGTCCCGCGGGGAGTCCGCGCGATCCGCCATGCGGTTGGTTGGTGCAGGTGGCTTAGGCCCAGTGTTCGGTGGAGTGCCCGCAACGGTGGTTTTACGGCGAGTCTGACTCCCCTTGTTGTTCCGGCGCATTCCCCAGGAGGCAGGGCAAGAAAGGGTGAGGAAATAGCCCGAGTTCCACACAGGATCAAGGTAGGAAGGAATCTCAGAGCGGGAGCTCGACAATTACACGTCCGCTCCCGTCGCCATCTTGGACACGCCCCATACTGCATTTTTTAACCACGTTTTAAACGATGTCGTTTTTCGGGTTGTAAAAAAATGGTCGTGTGTGGGCTAAAACGACGTTAAAAACCTGCGCATGCGCACAAGCAAGTTATGAGACGGGAGCGCTCGTTCTGGTAAAACTACCGTTCATAATGGAGTAAGCACATTCATCACGCTGTAACAGACAGAAAAGCGCGAATCGTCTTTTACTAACACGGATTCGGCTAAAGCAGCCCCAAGGGTGGCATCATCCGCATGGAACTTCCCCTTTAGAGTGCCGTCGTACGTGTTGTACTTCACCTCGCTTTGCTAGAGCATTTTTTAAAAACCGATGGTGTGTGGGCAACGTCTTTTTAATGATGAAGTTGGAAAAACGTTGTTTTTTCTACATGCCGAAAAATGTCGTTTTTTTTTTTCATGACGAAAAATGATCGTGTGTACGCGGCATTAGTCCTGAAAATCTAAATAAAACATACGCCATACATTTGCTAACTTGCCTTGCTGCAGAGTTTGTGTCGATCTTTTTCTTCTCTTTCATGTTTTTCTCCTGCAGCTCAGGGAATGGCCCCGTCAGTTATCCAGGAAGTTTGAACACAAGATCTATCCAATCACGTTTTCGGTTGGAAACGCTCAGGAATGGAAGAAATTATTCAAGCCCTGCGCAGCTCAGAGGCTCTTTCTTCCGGTAAGAATCATAATATTGCATTCAGACGTTAATATCCTTTCCGCATCTGGCCAGCTTGTCTTTTTTGCTTCTTATGCATTTTTCAGTCTCCTTCCAGCCAGGAATTCATTTTATGTGTTATTTAAGCTCTCCTGGCTGGCTGGCATATGTTTTTCTGTTTAAAATTGTATTTTGCTTTGCTACGTGCACAGCTTGCAGACCTGCCTTAACGTTTGAGAAACTTATCTGAAACCCAGAGAAGGACCTACACAGTATTGTAGATTATAACTTGCCATCTGCTGTAAGTTTTAAGGATATTAGTAATGATTTTAAATAGACGTGCAAAGAGGTAAGTGCATTTAGTATGTTATATTTAAAGACTAAGGGCCAGATTCACGTACGGCGGCTTAAAGTAATGCGGGCGTAGCGTATGTAATTTACGTTACACCGCCGCAAGTTAGAGAGGCAAGTGCTGTATTCACAAAGCACTTGTGTCCTAAGTTACGGCGGCGTAGCGTAAATGTGCCGGCGTAAGCGCGCCTAATTCAAATTGTAAAGAGGTGGGCGTGTTTTATGTAAATAAAGCATGACCCCGCGTAAATTACGTTTTGAACGAACGGCGCATGCGCCGTCCGTGGACGTATCCCTAGTGCGCATGCTCCAAATTACGCCGCAAAGACTCATTGGTTTCGACGTGAACGTAAATTACGCCCAGCCCCATTCACGGACGACTTACGCAAACAACGTAAAAATTGAAAAATTCGACGCGGTTCCGACGTCCATACTTCACATTGGCTGCGCCATCTTTTTGGTGGTTTATCTTTACGCCTGAAAACGCCTTCCGTAAACGGCGTATCTTTACTGCGACGGCCGTGCGTACGTTCGTGAATAGGCGTATCTCGCTGATTTACATATTCTAGGCGTAAATCAGCGTTCACGCCCCTAGCGGCCAGTGTAAATAGACAGCCAAGATACGACGGGGTAGGAAGACTTACGCCGCTCGTATCTTGG
The DNA here is from genome assembly GCF_905171775.1 of Rana temporaria. Taxonomy (NCBI): domain Eukaryota; kingdom Metazoa; phylum Chordata; class Amphibia; order Anura; family Ranidae; genus Rana; species Rana temporaria. Next base: position 22,521,606 of record NC_053495.1, on the reverse strand, counting down.
CAACATTTAAGCGTATCTCAGTTTGAGAATACGCTTAAATATACGACAGCGCAGATTCGGAGTTACGACGGCGTATCTACTGATACGCCTTCGTATCTCTAGCTGAATCTCTGGCTATAAATGTTTACCTTCTCTGCATTAGGGTTAAACTTATCTGTGCACCATCCCCACCCAGCCCCCCTTATATATACCTGAGCCCCTATTTTCATCCAGCAATGTGCATGAGAGCAGCTGCTCCCCTGCTCTTTACCTTCTCACTGGCTCAGAGACAGCTGGCTGTCAATCACGGCCAGTAAGGAGGGAGCCCATTGGACAGGGCTGAGTCACACACAGAGCCAGCCTGGGAGAGAGCATGTATGAGTGCCCCCATAGCAAGCAAATTGCTACAGTGGGCACTATGCAGGGGAAAGGAGCCTAGAGCATCAGTGGGGGACCCCAGAAGCGGAAGGTTGGGGTTGCTCTGTGCAAAACCATTGCATAGAGTAGGTAAGTATAACATAGTCCAACCTATGTGTGTGATTTACGTCAGTATTACCTTGTTATATCCCTGTATGTTGTGGTCGTTCAGGTGCATATCTAATGCCGCGTACACACTGTCGGAATTTCCGATGGAAAAAGTCAGATGGGATCTTTTCATCGCATGTTCACACCGTGTGTATGCCCCATCGGACTGGACAGCATACTCCAGGTGCGGCCGGACCAGAGTCTTGTAGAGCGGGAGAATTATCATTTTATCTCTGGAGTTAATCCCCTTTTTTAATGCATGCCAATATTCTGTTTGCTTTGTTAGCAGCAGCTTGGCATTGCATGCCATTGCTGAGCCAATCATCTACTAGGTCCCCCAGGTCCTTTTCCATTCTAGATTCCCCCAGAGATTCTCCCCCCAGTGTATAGATCATATTTTTGCCACCCAAATGCATTATTTTACATTTTTCTACATTAAACATGTTTGTTATTTTAAAAAAAAATGCATTATATTTACTGCATCATCAGTGCCCATCAGCGCACATAAGTGATGGAGAAAAATTAGCTGTTTGCACAATTTTACACATTACATTTTTATTTTTTAATTGATCCTCCAGCCTTTAAATAAATAGCTATTCTAAAAATAGCTACAAGGACACCTATTTTGTTTGGGAGCCACGTTGCATGACCGCGCAATTGTCAGTTAAATCGACGCAGTGCCGAATCGCAAAAACTGGCCAGGTCCTTTACCTGCCTAAAGGTCCGGGTCTTAAGTGGTTAAAGTGGCAGAGCATTTGCCAAATTCAGATACAGGTTTTAGAAGGGTGCAAGAATTTGGCACATGCGGCGCCGCTTTTATAATGCATGAAAAATGCTTTTGCAAAATCTTTCTGCGCAATCTTAATGAATTTCAGGGAATGTCTCTTTGCGTTGGGCAATGCAGATCAGCGCAGATCATTGGACAAGCTATGAAGGGGCCCTTGTGCTACATTTGATTTTTTTTACACTGGTCCACATAAAGCCTTGGAGGAAGAGAAGTAACCCTGAACCGTGTGAAAGTACGCAGAGTGACTGTTATGTGCTGTGTGTATTAATCTGCTTGGTAATTCCCAGGCGGAGGGGAGTAGTGCCCCCCCCAAACACCGGAGGCCAGCCTGGAGGGTAGAGAGTTGTCGCACCTGTTCTCTTGCAGCGACCCGGGATTACAAATCCTACTGGCCTCTCATAACTTTCCACCACATCAGACTCCACTGTAGAATAAAGAGTCGCTCTAGCCAAAAGCGATATCCCAGTAACAGGTGGCCACCGGCTTATTCCATTTCTTGGGGACCTCAGTGGGGGGGATCTTTCAGCTGAAAATGACATGTCACATTAAAGTTGAGAAGGGGGGGGGGGGTGTTCTTCTGTCGGAAATGACATCTTACATTAAAGTGTGAAACGGGGGGTGCTGACTTCTTACCTCTTCTCCCATGCAGCCAGCGAGTTGAGAAACGGGGTGAGGGGCCGAAAATTACTTCTCACCAGGCGGGGTCTCTAGAAATTTTGGTTGGGGGCCCTCTGCAGCTTTGCGGGGCCCTAAGCGGCTTGCAAAGTGAGCCTATAGGGCGGATCGGCCCTGCAGACATGCAACAAAACACGCTGCAATCGCGCCAAAACGTGGACTTGAAAACAGCAAAAAAAAAGGAAAGGTTTCTGGAGCTACTTGGGGGCATTGCGGTGATTTCTGAGAACTAGAGTTGCACTTCTCAAACTTTTTTCCGTTGTGGCACCCTTTAAAATGATAGAAAATCGTGAGGTACTCAAGTCTAAAATGTAAAAATCTTAAATATTACGTATCAATGGGGAACTTGAGCCCTGGGGCAATACATGCAATCACCTTGATCAAATTAACTTAACCACTTTATTACTGGGCACTTAAACCCCCTTCGTGCCCAGACCAATTTTCAGCTTTCAGCGCTGACGTATTTTGAATGACAATTGCGCGGTCATACAACACTGGACCAAAATTATATTTCTATAATTTTTTTCCCACAAATAGAGCTTTCTTTTGGTGGTATTTGATCATCTCTGACATGCTGTCAGCAGCATCTTTGGAGCGGTGAGAGGAGCGCCTCTATAGAGGGGCATTTCGGGCGGTATTAACTAGGGTTGTCCCGATACCGATACTAGTATCGGGACCGATTCCGAGTATTTACAGGAGTACTCGTACTCCCGCAAATACCCCCGATAACAGAATAGAATACTAAATCCCCCCCCCCCCCGCCGCTGCCGCCAATGCCGTTACGCCGCCGCCAATGCCGTTACGCTGCATCCCCGCTACCGCCGACTGACTGTGTAATACGCGCGCCGTTCCATTACAGCTTTGAATAGCTGTAATGATTGGCGCCGCGTATAGACACTCCCCCTCGCTCGAGTGAACTGTCCAATCCCGAGCGAGGGGGAGTGTCTATACGCAGCGCCAATCATTACAGCTATTCAAAGCTGTAATGGAACGGCGCGCGTATTACACTGACTGTCGGCGGTAGCGGGGATGCAGGACAGGTAAGCGGGACATGGCTGGCTACATGGGGGCAGACATGGCTGGCTACATGGGGGGAGACATGGCTGGCTACATGGGGGGAGACATGGCTGGCTACATGGGGGAGACATGGCTGGCTACATGGGGGGAGACATGGCTGGCTACATGGGGGGAGACATGGCTGGCTACATGGGGGGAGACATGGCTGGCTACATGGGGGGAGACATGGCTGGCTACATGGGGGGAGACATGGCTGGCTACATGGGGGGAGACATGGCTGGCTACATGGGGGGAGACATGGCTGGCTACATGGGGGGAGACATGGCTGGCTACATGGGGGGAGACATGGCTGGCTACATGGGGGAGAGACATGGCTGGCTACATGGGGGAGAGACATGGCTGGCTACATGGGGGAGAGACATGGCTGGCTACATGGGGGAGAGACATGGCTGGCTACATGGGGGAGAGACATGGCTGGCTACATGGGGGAGAGACATGGCTGGCTACATGGGGGAGAGACATGGCTGGCTACATGGGGGAGAGACATGGCTGGCTACATGGGGGAGAGACATGGCTGGCTACATGGGGGAGAGACATGGCTGGCTACATGGGGGAGAGACATGGCTGGCTACATGGGGGAGAGACATGGCTGGCTACATGGGGGAGAGACATGGCTGGCTACATGGGGGAGAGACATGGCTGGCTACATGGGGGAGAGACATGGCTGGCTACATGGGGGAGAGACATGGCTGGCTACATGGGGGAGAGACATGGCTGGCTACATGGGGGAGAGACATGGCTGGCTACATGGGGGAGAGACATGGCTGGCTACATGGGGGAGAGACATGGCTGGCTACATGGGGGAGAGACATGGCTGGCTACATGGGGGAGAGACATGGCTGGCTACATGGGGGAGAGACATGGCTACATGGGGGAGAGACATGGCTACATGGGGGAGAGACATGGCTACATGGGGGAGAGACATGGCTACATGGGGGAGAGACATGGCTACATGGGGGAGAGACATGGCTACATGGGGGAGAGACATGGCTACATGGGGGAGAGACATGGCTACATGGGGGAGACATGGCTACATGGGGGAGACATGGCTACATGGGGGAGACATGGCTACATGGGGGAGAGACATGGCTACATGGGGGAGAGACATGGCTACATGGGGGAGAGACATGGCTACATGGGGGAGACATGGCTACATGGGGGGGAGACATGGCTACATGGGGGGGAGACATGGCTACATGGGGGGAGGCATGGCTGCATGGGGGGGAGGCATGGCTGCATGGGGGGGAGACATGCTGCATGGGGGGGAGACATGCTGCCTGGATATGGGGGGGACATGGCTGGATATTGGGGGGGGACATGGCTGGATATTGGGGGGGGACATGGCTGGATATTGGGGGGGGACATGACTGCATTTGTGGGGGGACATGGCTGCATTTGGGGACACATTTAAAAAAAAGTATCGGTATTCGGTATCGGCGACTACTTGAAAAAAAGTATCGGTACTTGTACTCGGTCCTAAAAAAGTGGTATCGGGACAACCCTAGTATTAACCCTTTATCGGCCGCTAGCAGGGGTTAATACCGCACCGCTAGCGGCTGATTCCCGCGGCAATCCCGGCGGTATAGCGCCGCCATTTTTAGCGGCGTTGTACCGCCACCGCGGCTCCCGCCCCAGTCTGAAAGGGGCCTTAGGAGAAGCCCAGCCAAACGAGCTCAGGCTGGACTTTTAATTTAAAGCGGGAGTTCACCCATTTAAGAAATTTTTTTTTTTCTCCCATAATGTTCCTGCTCGTTCGGTCTAGGGGAATCGGCTATTTGTAGTAAAATATGAGCAGTACTTACCCGTTTTCGAGCTGCATCTTCTTCCGTCGCTTCCGGGTATGGGTCTTCGGGAGCGGGCGTTCCTTCTTGAGTGACAGCCTTCCGAGAGGCTTCCGACGGTCGCATCCATCGCGTCACTCGTAGCCGAAAGAAGCCGAACGTCGGTGCGGCTCTATACTGCGCCTGCGCACCGACGTTCGGCTTCTTTCGGAAAATCGTGACGCGATGGATGCGACCGTCGGAAGCCTCTCGGAAGACTGTCAATCAAGAAGGAACGCCCATTCCCGAAGCCCATACCCGGAAGCGACGGAGAGGATGCATCTCGTAAACGGGTAAGTACTGCACATATTTTAAAATAAATAGCCGATTCCCCTAGTAAAAACGAGCATTAATCTAAGGGGTAAAAGTGCCCTCTAAGGGTGAACCCCCGCTTTAAATACATTTTCCTACCCCTCTTTTAGCACTAGAGGGTGCTACATTTATAATCCTATTACTATAATATGGATCTCCCCATACTGATTAAACAGTTGAATGATCTGGTTCAGCCTGCCCTGGACTGGCTGTCTGAAGGCCTTCATTGTAAAGGGAACCTTCCTCTCCTCCATTGATTCATCTTACATCCAGGCCGGCCAATCGGAGTTTGCGCAGTTTGCATCCAGACCAGCCAATTAGAGCGCGCGCACTGTGCATCCACGCCAGCTAATCAGACGTCGCAGTGCAGTCCCCTTAATATCACAGTGCCCCTGTGGGTAAGGACTGACTCCGTTAACTGGCCCTGTCTACAACCCCCCCCAGGTCTTATATGAAATTGGCTGCTATGAAGGAGTTGTAAAGGTTTGTTTTTTATTTTCTAAATAGGTTCCTTTAAGCTAGTGTATTGTTGGTTCACTTACTTTTTCCTTTTGATTTCCCTTCTAAATGTTTTTTTTTTTCTTTGTTTGAATTTCTCACTTCCTGTTTCTCCTCAGTAAGCTTGCCCCCATCATCCGAGCCGTTCTGTCTGGGGGTTAGTCCGCGTGCTCGCCCCCTCCCTTGGGACTACATCCCTAAAGGAACCTATTTTGAAAATAAAAAACAAACCTTTTTCAATCCCTTTAACCACTTAAGGACCGCCTCCTGCAGATATACTTTGGCAGAATGGCACGGCTGGGCACAAGCACGTACCTATACGTCCTCTTTAAGTACCCAGCCATGGGTCGCGGGCGCACGCGGGACCCGATCGCCGCTGAAGTTTCCGCGATCGCTCCCCGGAGCTGAAGAACGAGGAGAGCTGTGTGTAAACACGGCTTCCCCGTTCTTCACTGCAGCGCTGTCATTGATCGTGTGTTCCCTGATGATGACAATGACGTCACACGTCCAGCCCCGCCCCCTAAAGTTAGAAACACATATGAGGTCACACTTAATCCCTTCAGCTCCCCCTAGTGGTTAACCCCCAAACTGCAATTGTCATTTTCACAGTAAACAATGCATTTTTATAGCATTTTTTGCTGTGAAAATGACAATTGTCCCAAGAATGTGTCAAAATTGTCCGATGTGTCCGTCATAATGTCGCGGTCATGGAAAAAATCGCTGATCGCCGCCATTAGTAGTAAAAAAAATGCAATAAAACTATTCCCTATTTTGTAAACACTATAAATTTTGCGCAAACCAATCGATAAACGCTTATTGCGATTTTTTTTTTACCAAAAATAGGTAGAAGAATACGTATCGGCCTAAACTGAGGAATTTTTTTTTTGGGGGGGATATTTATTATAGCAAAAATTTTCGCTGTATTTTTGTTTATAGAGCAAAAAATAAAACCCGCAGAGGTGATCAAATACCACCAAAAGAAAGCTCTATTTGTGGGAAAAAAAGGACGCAAATTTGGTTTGGGAGCCACGTCGCACGACCGCGCAATTGTCAGTTAAAGCGACGCAGTGCCGAATGGCAAAAACTGGCCAGGTCCTTTTACCTGCATTTTGGTCCGGGTCTTAAGTGGTTAAACAAATAAAATACAACCATGTTAAAAATAAGACAACATTTTTTCCTTTTTAATACACAGTTTACTTTGATAACTACAGGGATGCATGAAATCTCGTAAGATTCCGGCTGCAGTTAAGAACAAAATTAACAGACGTCTTGAAACATCTCCTGTAGAAAATAATGGGAACGCTTCCATCCTTTGGGGTGCATTAAATGTTAAGTGGCCGTCTCACGAGCAGCGGCTCGCACGGAGAGCGATGGCATCTCATGGCAGGCTAGATAATTACGTGCCGCATTGAAGTGCTCGGCGCGGCGGAGCAGCTGTTAGGTTGAGTGCACAGAGGTTAATTACAGTGCTTATCGCAGCCATATTACACCCTTTTATCCACCTCCATAGGAAAACCCACCACAACTTCCCACTCCTCCGACTGCTGCCAGACAAAAAGTAACACTTTTTTTTTGGAAGCGATTCAATTTAAGATTTGAATTATTTAATTAACTTTGTCACCTTTTCTAATGATGATTGTTGTTTTATGAATATGGAAAGTGTGGTTTATGGCTGGCTTCTAATTAAATGTTATCTGGAGCAGTTGTGTATTTTTCCGTTCATTAGAAAGTGGGTGTGCGGAATTTTGCATGTATTAATGACCTCCAGGCAAATGCTATATACTGTGTGTGTGTGTGTGTATGTGTATATATATATATATATATATATATATATATATATATATATATATATATATATATATATATATATATATATATATATTAGGGATGCACCGATTATCGGTGGCCGATACATATCGGCCGAAAATAGCGTTTCTGGGTCCCTGCCGAAATAAACTTAAAATGCCGATAATAAAGCTGGGTGAATGGGTGATACCATTTTTTACTAGGAGGGGGGGAGGCAATGTTCATATCAATATATGTAGACCCACATGCTGGCCGCCAGACGTGCACATAGCGCGAGCAGCGGCAGTGGCACTGTATTAACTGTGTGCCGACTGCTGCTCGCGCTCCATCTTGTCCTCCTAGCAAGACCTATCACCTGTTGTTTGGACTCCCCCTATTGGGGAGTCTCTTGGTTTAGTCCAGCGGCGCGAGCCGCGTGACATCACGGCCGGAGGCGAGGGAGGACTCGGAGCATCACCAGCCTGAGACTGAGTCACATCACACTGCCTGCCTAGGAGGAACCTCCACTTAAAAAGTAAGCAGTACTAACTTAAGTTGTGTACAAAACCTGTTAGGACTAGGAGCAATCTGTTAAATGGCTAGTTCGTCCCATGTTTTGGGGGAGGGGGGGACGGAGGCACAGGCACATGGTTAACTAACTGAGGTGAGCGACTATGTAAAAAAAAAATCTGCCATTTTTTCACAGTGAGGCTGCAATTGATATTTGTTTTGGTAGTCAGATAAGTTAAGCATTGCTCAATAACACACAAACTTTTTTTTTTTTTAAAAAACGATTGTGTGTTATTGAGCCATGCTTGCCTTATCTGACTACCAAAAAAAACATTAATTGCAGCCTCACTGTGCCAACACACGCCGCCACTGTGCCCATCACATGCAGCCACTGTGCCAACACACGCCGCCACTGTGCCCATCAAACGCAGCCACTGTGCCATCAAACGCAGCCACTGTGCCCATCACATGCAGCCACTGTGCCCATCACATGCAGCCACTGTGCCCATCACATGCAGCCACTGTGCCCATCACATGCAGCCACTGTGCCCATCACATGCAGCCACTGTGCCCATCAAACGCAGCCACTGTGCCCATCAAACGCAGCCACTGTGCCATCACATGCAGCCACTGTGCCATCACATGCAGCCACTGTGCCAACACACGTCGCCACTGTGCCCATCAAACGCAGCCACTGTAACCATCAATTATTATTGCCACATCGATTGCCGCCAAAAAAATTTAATAGGGGGAAAACAAAGAAAATTCATTTTCGGTTTCGGTTTCGGACTGAATTTTTTTTTTATTTCGGTTTTGTTTCGGTTCTGAAATTTCCATTTCGGTGCATCCCTAATATATATATATAATATATGTGTGTGTATGTATGTATGTATATATATATATAATTTTTTAAGAGATGGTAAAAAAAAAAAGATATTATTATCAGATATTAACCACTTCCATACCAGGCACTTACGCACCTTCCTGCCCAAGTCAATCTTCAGCGCTGTTGCAATTTGAATGACAATTGCGCGGTCATGCTACACTGTACCCAAATGAAATTTTTATCATTTTGTTCCCACAAATAGAGCTTTCTTTTGGTGGTATTTGATCACCTCCGCGATTTTTTATTTTTTGCGCAACAACTAAAAAAAAGACAGACATTTTTGAAAAAAAAAAAGTTTTTTTTCCCTGTTTTTTTGTAAAAAAGTAAGTTTTCTTCTTCAATTATGGGCACTGATATGTCGGCACTGATGGGCACCAATGAGGTGGCACTGATGGGCACCAATGAGGTGGCACTGATGGGCACCGATAGGTGGCACTGATGGGCACCAATGAAGTGGCACTGATGGGCACTGATAGGCGGCGCTGGTATGCTGCACTGATGGGCACTCATTGGCGGCACTGATGGGCACTCATTGGCGGCACTGATGGGCACTCATTGGCGGCACTGATGGGCACTCATTGGCGGCACTGATGGGCACTCATTGGCGGCAATGATGGGCACTCATTGGCGGCACTGATGGGCACTCATTGGCGGCACTGATGGGCACTCATTGGTGGCACTGATGGGCACTCTTTGGTGCTTATGGGTGGCTCTGATGGGTACTTATGGGTGGCACAGATGGGCACTGATAGGTGGGCACTGGGCATAGATGGGCACTAAGAGGTGACACTGATGGACACTGAGGGGTGGCACTGATGGCATTGCTGGGCACCATTTCAGCCAGTGCCCATGTTGCCAGTCAGTGCCCATTTGTAGGCACTGACTGGCAACAAATTTGGCTAAGTTTTGAATTTATATATTTGAATTTATGATTTATACATTTTTAGTCTAATTTACTTTTATGATTTATCCATTTTTAGTCTATTACATAGCCATACTCAATATTACTGCAATAAACATGAACCCTAACGACTAACAGTGCAATATTTAATGTGCAGCTGATCCTGCAAGACGTGGACTCCTTACTCTACGTAGACACGGATGTTCTGTTTTTGAGACCTCTGGATGACATCTGGGCCTTCCTGAAAAAATTCAACGAAACGCAGTTGGCTGCGATGGCCCCCGAGCACGAAGTCCCTAAGATTGGCTGGTACAGTCGCTTCGCTCGTCACCCTTTCTATGGTACAACTGGGGTCAACTCGGGGGTCATGCTAATGAATCTGACTCGCATCAGGAAGCAGCAGTTCAAGGTAAAACATTATTAAAGGAAAAAAAACTGTCCACTGAAATTAAGAATAAGGGATGAGTGTTTTGGAAGGCATGTGAGAACATAGGAGGTCTTTGTAGAAAAAGCTGATAATATAATAATCAGTTTAGTGCAGGAAATACAGTGGAACCTTGGTTTATGAGTAATTCCGTTAATGAGCATTTTGAAAGACAAGCAACTTTTTTTTAAAATTTTTATTCTGACTCGGTTTGCGAGTGTTGTCTCGCAAAATTCAAGCTTATGGGGTGTGCAGTACCGCATTTGGCCTGAGGTGCGGGGGCGCCGAAATCGAGGAGGGCCGTTCGGAAATACTCCATTCCCGGGTGTTTCCAAGGTCAGCCGAGCTGTCCTCTGGCCTTTCCGAGAGTTTCCAACGCTCTCCAGTGCCACCTCTGGCCACATGCGGTATTGCCAGGCCCGTCGCTACAGGACAGGCAAAACAAACAATTGCTTGGGGCCCCGAGCTGGCCTGGGGCCCCCAACTTCCCCTTCCCAGGCTGTAGCGTGGCCGAGCGCCTCTGCCTTCCACCTGGAGTCCTGTCAGTCTGACCAGGTACCGTGCGTGGTACAGGAGATTCAGTTTCCTGTTCCCGGACAGACTGACAGGAAGTGCACACTGAGTGCTCACTTCCTTTCAGTCCGGCCGGGAAGGCAGGAAACTGAATCTCCTGTACCACGCGCGGTACCCGGCACTATCTCATAGGGGACTGAGGAAGAGGCAGGGGGAAGAGGAGCTTGGCCCCGCTACAGCGGCAGCCTACAGGGAAGAACCGGAGGTAAGAATAGAAAAAAATTTTAGTGTAGCGTTACCGTAGGCTTTGCATGCGGGGGGGGTGCTTGGGGGCCCCCATTTTGCTTGGGGCCCCCAAATTCCTTCAAATGGCCCTGGGTATTGCATGCCATTGAAGTCAATGTGGAACAAATTATTTTTGTTTCAGTTGACTTCTATGGGGAAACTCGCTTTGATATGCGAGTGCTTTGGATTACAAGTATTCTCCTGGAACGGATCATGCTCATAGTCCGAGGTTCCACTGTAATGGGCAAACTACAATATGAGGCTTTTCTGGGGCGGGCGGGGGGTGTTTGTTGTTACTTACACTATATATCTGAGGGCTGTAACCTTATCAAAAATCGGATTATTAAAACAGGCCATACATAAATTGCTTGATTCCTCCATCAACACATTTGGTGTTAATGGGGGAATTACTCCCTGCTATTGTATTTTGATGGGGGGGGGGGGCACGGTATCATCCATCAGAATACAATGTTCACCGCTGGGGACTATAGCCCCTGGCGGTGATCGATTTGAAAAAAAAAAAAAACGACAGGCTGGTCGTACTGAAGTCAATCAATAGATCAACCTCCATACAACCAGCCTGCCCATAGATGGATAAAAATTTGGCCGGTTCAACAGGAATTTCGATCCGTGTACGGTCAGCTTTAGATGTATGGTTTGTAAGGGAGATACTGCCCTAGATATTGTTTGGGAAAGTAGATGGTGTTGGACACAAGGGTTGCCCTATTGTTGTTGCCATTGAATAGAATGATGATTTTGGTACAAATTGTATGTTAAAGTGGTTGTAAACCGTTTATAACCACTTTTACCTACAGGTAACCCTAGATTAACGCTTGCCTGTAGGTGCTCGCAATATCTCCTAAACCTCCACAGTTTAGGACATATTTACAATAATAACGGGCGCCGATGTCTAAGGCGCATGCACACTTTAGAAACGGCGCGTCGTGACTGGCGGCTTCCGCACGCATGTGCAGGAGTGACATCATAGCGGCTCCGGGCCAATCACAGTGCCAGAGCCACGATACCCGGAAGTAACCCCCGTGAGAGATGTTGGCCGCCCGAGCGGTGTACGAGGACGGCTGCGGGGGCTTCCATCTGAGGTGAGCATTACATAATGAGCTAGTATGCTAGGCATGGTGCCGGGTTTGGTGAGGTACACTGCGTACATGGTTTGGGGGGGGTTCGCTGCGTACAGAGTTCAGGGGTGTGCTGCATACAGAGTGCAGAGTTCCGGGGTGCGCTACGTACAGGGGTGCACTTTATACACGGTGCAGGGTTCAGGGGTGCGCTGTGTACGAGGTTGCGCTGTGTGCAGAGTTTGGGGGTGCGCTGCGTACATGGTTCAGGGGTGTGCTGCGTACATGGCGCAGGGTTCGGGGGTGCGCTGCGTACATGGCGCAGGGTTCAGGGGTGCGCTGCGTACATGGCGCAGGGTTCGGGGGTGCGCTGCGTACATGGCGCAGGGTAGAGGGGTGCGCTTCGTACATGGTGCAGGGTTCAGGGGTGTGCTGCGTACATGGCGCAGGGTTCAGGGGTGTGCTGCGTACATGGCGCAGGGTTGAGGGATGCGCTAAGTACATGGCGCATTGTTCAGGGGGGGCTGCGTACATGGTGCAGGGTTTGGGGGGGTTCTCTGCGTACAGAGTTCAGGGGTGTGCTGCGTACAGAGTGCAGAGTTCCGGGGTGCGCTGGGTTCAGGAGTGCGCTACATACAGGGGTGCACTTTATACACAGTGCAGGGTTCAGGGGTGCGCTGTGTGCAGGGTTTGGGGGTGCGCTGCGTACATGGCGCAGGGTTTGGGGGTGCGCTGCGTACATGGCGCAGGGTTTGGGGGTGCGCTGCGTACATGGCGCAGGGTTTGGGGGTGTGCTGCGTACATGGCGCAGGGTTTGGGGGTGCGCTGCGTACATGGCGCAGGGTTTGGGGGTGCGCTGCGTACATGGCGCAGGGTTTGGGGGTGCGCTGCGTACATGGCGCAGGGTTTGGGGGTGCGCTGCGTACATGGCGCAGGGTTTGGGGGTGCGCTGCGTAAATGGCGCAGGGTTCGGGGGTGTGCTGCGTACATGGCGCAGGGTTCATGGGTGCGCTGCGTACATAGCACAGGGTTCATCTCTCTTTCACAGGCTGTCCACATCTTGCTTCCACTTCCCCCAGGGCGTGAGGGCGACATGAAATGGCCTGTCCGGATTCAGCTTACACACCTTGTGTTTGACACATACGGTTTCACCACAAATAAAAGCTGATCATAGAGAAAACAAACGGCGCTTCAGGTCAGTCCGCTGTTCCACCGCCACTCACACTAACAGGTGCTGGCCGTGTCGGCAGCAGTCTTAATGGAGCGAAGGAAAATCTGGTTGGCCGCACATTCGATAAAATCACCTTTTATTAATGATTCTTCATTCTAAAAAACATCTCCAGGAAACATAATGGGGAATACAGCAAACCCAGCTAACGCGTTTCACGCTCAATCAGCGCTTAATCATAGCTCTAGGAGTTGTGAAAAGCGCTGATTGAGCGTGAAACATGCTGGCTGGATTTGCTGTATTCCCCGTTATGTTTTGTGGAGACGGTTATTATATAAAGAATCGTTAATAAAGGTGATTTTATCGGATGCGCGGCCAACCAGACTTTCCATTGCTCCAAAAGCAGATATTTGCGATGGGAGGGGACTTTTTTTGTGAAGGGAAATGGTGCTAGTTGGGATATTGGGGGGAGGGGTGGCATATGTGCTAGGAGGAGAAATTTGGGGAGTTATGCTAGGGGTGGTGATTTGTGGGGAGAATTGTGTTAAGAGGAGGGATGGGGGAAGACGATTTGTGCCAGAAGTGGGATTTTTTTGAGGGGTTTGTCCTAGAAAAGGTAATATGGTGGAGGGGAGGGGATATGTGCTAGGAGGGGGAATTTTTGGGGGAAAGGGGCTTTGTGGTAGTATGTTTTGTTTTTTTTGGGGGGGGGGGGCGCATTCGTGCTAGGAGGTGAGATTTTTGGGAGGTGTGCTAGGGGTGGTGATTTGGGGAGATTTGTGTTGAGAGGAGGGTTGGGGGGAAGAGGATTAGTGCTAGGAGGGGGATTGTTTTGGGGGGGGGAGCTGGCCTAGAAAAGGTAATATGGTGGAGAGGAGGGGGGATTCTTTTTTTGGGATGAGGATTTGTAGTGGTAGGAATGTTAGGGGGGGATTTGTGCTAGGAGGAGACATTTGGAGAGATGTGGTGATTTGAAGGGGGGGGGGGCTAAAGGATTTGTTAGGAGGGGTTATTTTTAGGGGGGCTTGCCCTCCTAAAAAAGGTAATATGGTGAAGGGGAGGGGAGGGGAGGGGATTTGTGCTGGAAGGGGATTAGTGCTAGTAGGGATATGGGGGGGGGGCAGATTTGTGCTAGGAGAAATTTGAGGAGGGGTGGTGATTTGGAGGGGGGATGTGTGATCAGAAGAGGGATGGGGGGGGAAAGGATTCATGCTAGGAGGGGGAGTTTGGGGGGGGGGGTTGTCCTAGAAAAGGTAATATGGTGAAGGGGAGGGGAGGGGATTTGTGCTGGAAGGGGATTAGTGCTAGTAGGGATATGGGGGGGGGGGCAGATTTGTGCTAGGAGAAATTTGAGGAGGGGTGGTGATTTGGAGGGGGGATGTGTGATCAGAAGAGGGATGGGGGGGGGGAAAGGATTCATGCTAGGAGGGGGAGTTTGGGGGGGGGGGGGGTTGTCCTAGAAAAGGTAATATGGTGGAGGGGAGGGGATTTGTGCTGGACGGGGATTAGTAGTAGGGATATTGGGGGGGGGGCATTTGTGCTAGGAGGGGAAATAATGGGGGGGTGGATTTGTCATAGGATGGAGGATTGGGGGAGCGACGTTTATCCTTGGAGAGGAAAGTTTAAGGGCAGAGGATTTGTGCTAGGAGGAGACATTTGGGCAGATGTGGTAGGTGTGGTGATTTGGAGGGGGGGATTTGTATTGAGAGGAGAAATGGGGAGGGGGAAGATTTGTGCTAGGAGGGGGAATATTTGGGGGTCTGTCCTAAAAAAGGTAATATGGTGGAGGGGATTTGTGCTGGAAGGGGATTAGTGCTAGTAGGGATATGGGGGGGGGGGGGGTGTTATAGGAGGAGGAATTTAGGGAGGTGTAGGGGTGGTGATTTGGAGGGGGGGCGGTTTGTGTTGAGAGGAGGGATGGGGGGGAAAGGATTTGTGCTAGGAGGGGGAATTTTTGGGGGGTTTGTCCTAGAAAAGGTAATATGGTGGAGGAGATTTGTGCTGGAAGGGGATTAGTGCTAGTAGAGTATTGGAGGGAGGGACCATTTGTGCTAGTAGGGCAAATATTGGGGGGGGGGGGGGGGATTTGTGATAGGATGGAGGATTGGGGGGAGG
Organism: Rana temporaria; assembly: GCF_905171775.1. NCBI lineage: Eukaryota > Metazoa > Chordata > Amphibia > Anura > Ranidae > Rana > Rana temporaria. Next base: position 22,506,270 of record NC_053495.1, on the reverse strand, counting down.
GATTTTTATCCTTGGAGAGGAAGTTTAAGGGTAGAGGATTTATGCTAGAAAGTGGGGATTTTGTAATAGTGTTGGGAGCATATGCGGAATAAGAGGATTTCAGCTGATGGGGGTGTAGGGGGGGGGGATTTGTGCGGAGAGGGGGGATTTCAGCAGGGGGTGTTGGATTTGTACAGGGAGGAGAAGGAGGGGGAGGGGCATAATGCTCATACATCTTGGGAGGACATGTCCACCCTCCGCTCTCAATGACCTTGTCCCAGCTCTGGTCCATTCTCATGAAGCTGAAGATTTTTAATTTGCATCCACCAAATACTCGCTTCTCTTCTCCTGTGGATACCTTTTAGGAATAGGGAGGGGGAGGGGGAAGAAGGCGGCGGCGGCGAGAGTTCTTGGCGGTCTTCAGAGTAATCACTATAATGGAGCTGTAATTCCTGATGACACCCGCTGATGGAGCTTGTCCCGCACACTGTAGATCACCCTCTGCTTAGCGCCAGTCCTCAGTGCTGCACAGTGACAGCCGCGTTCCGGATCACCGCCGTCCCTTCTCAAGGAGACGGGCAGAAACATGGATGTCTCCAGACAACAATGGGGCGGCGTACAACGTTTAGCGCCGTTCTTGTTATTTATTGCGACACACAAGATAATCGCTTCCTGATTGTGCCTGATGGGAAATAACGGTGTAAATCCATCACAAAACTGGGGGCCGCCGCAGTCTTTAAATTTAAAGGGACACAAAGCTTTAACCACTTCAGCCCGGGAAGGATTTGCCCCCTTAATGACCAGGACATTTTCTGCGATACGGCACTGCGTCGTTTTACCTGATAATTGCGCAGCCGTGCGACGCTGTACCCTGAGAAAATGTACCGTATATACTCGAGTATAAGCCGACCCGAATATAAGCTGAGGCACCTAATTTTACCACCAAAAACTGGGAAAATGTATTGACTCAAGTATAAGCCGAGGGTGTCCATCTGCATGCCCCACAGTGGCCGTGCCTGTCTGTGCCTGTGCCCGCGCCTCACTGTGCCCGTGCATAACTGTGCCTGTGTCCGCTCCTCACCGTGCCCGCGCCTCACCGTGCCCATGCCTCACTGCAGGGCCGATTCCGCCCTATAGGCTCACTATGCAAGGCGCTTAGGGCCCCGCAAAGCTGCGAAGGGCCCCCAAAATTACTAGAGGCCCTGCCTAGAGAGAAGTCATTTTCACCCCCTCACCCCGCTTCTCAACTCGCTGGCGGCATGGGAGAAGAGGTAAGAAGTCAGCACCCCCCCCCCCCCCCCCCCCCCCCGCTTCTCAATTTAATGTAAGATGTCATTTCCGACAGCAGAACACCCCCTCCCCCCGCTTCTCAACTTTCTTTAATGTGACATGTCACTGTCGTCAGCGCCCCCCGCTTCTCATTTTTAATGTGCCAGGTCATTTTGCTTAGGGCCCCAGGGAGGTCAGGATCGGCAATACCTCACTGTGCCCATGACTAGACTGACGTTTAACATGGGAGTCTATGGAAGGGGTGCCCGGGTTTGAAAAATCGGTGCTCCCCAGCCGTAGGTTTCCCAGACAACAAACTTTGCACACTTATAGAGGGGAAATGGGGCTACACGTGTGCCAAGTTCCGGATCCTGGGGACCTAGGACCGGCCGGTACCAGGTCCCCAAATTCACCAGAGAAATTACCATTTAACATGGGAGTCTATGGAAGGGGTGCCCGGCTTTGAAAAATCGGTGCTCCCCGGCCATAGGTCTCCTGGACAAGAAACTTTGCACACTTGTAGAGGAAGAGTGGGGCTACAAGTGTGCCAGTACCGGGTCCCCAAAGTCCGGGAGATCAGGCGCAAAAATGTGACTCGAGTATAAGCCGAGGGGGGCATTTTCAGCACACAAAAAAATGTGCTGAAAAACGTATACTCGAGGTATATACGGTATGTTCTTTTTTTTCCGACAAATAAAGCTTTCTTTTTGTGGTATTTAATCACATCTGCGTTTTTTTTTTTTTTTTGCAAAATTCTAATTGTAGCAAACTTTTGTGATTTGCCCACAGCTCCGCTATAACATGAAATGTATTTATTTTCAGAACAATATGATCCCAGCTGGTTTGACCTGGGAAGAGATGCTTCACCCATTGTACCAAAAATATAAAAACTACATCACGTGGGGAGACCAGGACTTGCTGAACATTATTTTCTCCTTTAACCCAGGTATGACTTGTGTAATAAGAAAACAAGGTAGGCTTTGATCTCAGATGTTAAAGCGGATGTGCCACTAAACAAATATATTAAAAGCCAGCAGCTACAAATACTGCAGCTGCTGACTTTTAATATAAGGACACTTACCTGTCCTGGAGTCCAGCGGTGATCGCAGCAGATGACGAGCCGATCGCTCGTCACCCTGCTGCTCCCCCCTCCATCCACGGTGAGGGAACCAGGAAGTGAAGCTCTCCGGCTTCACTGCCCGGTTCCCTACGGCGCATGCGCGAGTCGCGCTGCGCCCGCCGATTGGCTCCCGCTGTGTGCTGGGAGCAGAGTGTTCCCAGCATACAACGGGGGACGGACGGGAAGGGGAAAAAAAACCCGTCCTTTGCCCGTATCGTAGGGCCGGAAGTGGGTGCAGATACCTGTCTGTAGACAGGTATCTGCACCCCCCTCCCCCCTGAAAGGTGTCAAATGTGACACCGGAGGGGGGGAGGGTCCCGATCAGCGGGACTCCACTTTAGAGTGGAGATCCGCTTTAACTGAGATTAACGTTTTCATCCCCTAAATGTTTTTTTTCTTTTTCAGAGAACCTGTATGTATTCCCATGTCAGTGGAATTATAGGCCGGACCACTGCATGTATGGCAGCAATTGTAAGTCTGCAGAAGAAGACGGTGTGTCCATTCTTCATGGCAACCGAGGGGTGTACCATGACGACAAACAGCCAGCATTCAGAGCCTTCTATGAAGTCTTACGAGATGTAAGTATTGCTTTAAATGTCTCCAATCGATGAAAGGCTCTAGCGTTTGGCTACAGCTCCAAATTTCTTCTCATCCTGTTTTTATCAATTAAAGCGGATCTCCACTCTAAAGTGGAGTCCCGCTGATCGGCACCCTCCCCCCCTCCGGTGTCACATTTGACACCTTTCAGGGGGGAGGGGGGTGCAGATACCTGTCTACAGACAGGTATCTGCACCCACTTCCGGCCCTACGATACGGGCAAAGGACGGGTTTTTTCTCCGCTTCCCGTCCGTCCCCCGTTGTATGCTGGGAACACTCGGCTCCCAGCACACAGCGGGAGCCAATCGGCGGGCGCAGCGCGACTCGCGCATGCGCCGTAGGGAACCGGGCAGTGAAGCCGGAGCGCTTCACTTCCTGGTTCCCTCACCGTGGATGGAGGGGGGAGCAGCAGGGTGACGAGCGATCGGCTCGTCATCTGCTGCGATCACCGCTGGACTCCAGGACAGGTAAGTGTCCTTATATTAAAAGTCAGCAGCTGCAGTATTTGTAGCTGCTGGCTTTTAATATATTTTTTTAGTGGCACATCCGCTTTAAGAATACAGCCACACATCACTGCTCACCAGTGAGGTCGCACACCATAGTTCTGGGTCAGTGGGAGGTGGTAGGGGGCTGAGTATGCCATCAGGGGCTGAAGGCTTTATTTGCAATCTAGAATTCTTTGGGGTTCTCTAATGTAGCCAGTCGCATTTGCGACTGGGTCCCTTCTGTCATACCACTGTGGGGGGGCCCCCCAAGACCCGGCATCTTCCCCTGCACCCCTGGCTGGCCATTTGGAGTGCGGTGGGGAAAGGTGGAAGGCGGCGAACGGCAGCTCTATGGTGCCTGTGTGGGCGGCGGGATCTTCCTGGGGCTTGTGGTACTCTCTCGAGTGCAGAGGCGGCTCTAGGCTTTGTGAGGCCTTAGGCAAAACTTGACATGGGGCCCCACTCACGCCCATGATGGGAAAAATAATTCAAGGACGAGAGCCTCTTCCCCACAACCCTGTCTGGTGGTTGTGGGGGTCTTCGGGCAGGGGGCTTATCAGAATCTGGAAGCCCCCTTTAACAAGGCGGCCCCCAGATCCTGCTCTTTAATAACTAAGGGGCGGGGCCACCCGCTGATGTCACCTGGTGAACCCGCCCCCTTGTGACATCAGTGACTGAGGGCATGCTGGGTCATTGACATCACAAGGGATGGTGTCACTGATATTCACTGGTTGTTAGGGACACTGGCAGCCCCGCTTCTGAGACAGGGCTCTTAACGCTGCCTGAGCACAGCAGCGTTAAGGTCCCCTGTTCCTTAAAACTGGGGTAATGCATTGGGTAAGTTAGGCGGGGGCGAGGCCCCTGTGAGTTTGAGGCCTTAGGCGACCGCCTAATTAAAGAGCCGCCTCTGCTCGAGTGTCAGTGTATACAGTGGAGAGGAGAGGGACCCGGGCAGGTATCACTTTCACTCTGCTTGTACACTGTTGCTGATGCCCGGGTCAGAGGCCCCTCCCCTCTCTGCTGTATACATTCGGAGAAGAACTACTAGCTCCCGGGAGATCCCCCTGCCTGTGGACACCATAGAGCTGCCGATCGCCGCCTCCCATCCCCACCAGCCAGGTACAGGGGAACCTCTGCAAGGGGAGGAGTCAGCTGTTTGGGGACCCTGATGTAGGGGGGAGGCTTTCTGGGGACACTAATGTAAGGAAGGGGCTCTGTGGGAACACTAATGTAAGAGGGAAGACTCTCTGGGCAAACTAATGTAAGGGCGGGCTCTCTGGGGACCCTTGTGTAAGGGGGGGGGCTCTCTGGGGACCCTGATGTAAGGGGGGGGGCTCTCTGGGGGATCCTGATGTAAGTAGGGAAGCTCTCTGGGGACGCTGATGTAAGTAGGCAGGCTCTCTGGGGACCCTGATGTAAGTAGGAAGGCTCTCTGGGGACCCTGATGTAAGTAGGGAGGCTCTCTGGGGACCCTGGTGTAAGGGGGGGGCTCTGTGGGGACCCTGATGTAAGGGGGGGCTCTCTGGGGACCCTGATGTAAGTAGGGAGGCTCTCTGGGAACCCTGATGTAAGTAGGCAGGCTCTCTGGGGACCCTGATGTAACTAGGGAGGCTCTCTGGGGACCCTGGTGTAAGGGGGGGGCTCTCTGGGGACGCTGATGTAAGTAGGCAGGCTCTCTGGGGACCCTGATGTAAGTAGGGAGGCTCTCTGGGGACCCTGGTGTAAGGGGGGGGGGGTTTTGGGGACTCTGGTGTAAGGGGGGGCTCTGGGGACCCTGGTGTAAGGGGGGGCTCTCTGGGGACCCTGGTGTAAGGGGGGGCTCTCTGGGGACTCTGGTGTAAGGGGGGGCTCTCTGGGGACTCTGGTGTAAGGGGGGGCTCTCCGGGGACCCTGATGTAAGTAGGGAGGCTCTCTGGGGACCCTGATGTAAGTAGGCAGGCTCTCTGGGGACCCTGATGTAACTAGGGAGGCTCTCTGGGGACCCTGGTGTAAGGGGGGGGCTCTCTGGGGACGCTGATGTAAGTAGGCAGGCTCTCTGGGGACCCTGATGTAAGTAGGGAGGCTCTCTGGGGACCCTGGTGTAAGGGGGGGGGGGGTTTTGGGGACTCTGGTGTAAGGGGGGGCTCTGGGGACCCTGGTGTAAGGGGGGGCTCTCTGGGGACCCTGGTGTAAGGGGGGGCTCTCTGGGGACTCTGGTGTAAGGGGGGGCTCTCTGGGGACTCTGGTGTAAGGGGGGGCTCTCCGGGGACCCTGATGTAAGTAGGGAGGCTCTCTGGGGACCCTGATGTAAGTGGGGGATCCGCACTCACATCAGGGTCCCCCGGATATGTAACGATATATATACACACACACACGTATGTTATATACATGTGTATGCCCGCCCAAATGTATGACTTTTTTTACTTAACTGGTATGGGCCATAGCCCGAGATCTTTTGTAGACCTAGCAACAACCCTAGTTGGGGGCCCTTCATAGTTTCTTGCACCGGGGCCCTGAAGATTCTAGTTACGTCACTGAATGTAGCCACCACATCTAAGATCATATATCACATTTTTGCTTTAATTCCCCCTTTAACTTTAATCATTTGACCACAGGAAGACTTTTAAAGTCTTTGATTTCCCTGTAGAATAATGTTCCTAAGATTTTAATTCTCAGTACTTTAATGGTTATGTGAAGCAGAACGTTTTATAACCGCTGTTCTCACAACAACTGTCCCTGAAGCCAAGGTAATGATTACCTTCTTCCTACCTGTTATCATAACCTGCACTGTACAGAAGTTGATACTCTCCTTTCGGTTTCTTTCTCTGTGAGGCCTCTTGTCTTGTCCTGTGACCCCTCACCTTAAAGCAGAGTTCCACCCAAAACTGGAACTTCCATTTTAAGTGCTGGTGACCCCCTGACATGCCACATTTTGCATGTCATTTTTCCTCCCCTGGCTCTGCGGCGCCGGAAGGAAGATCGCCTATCCCCCCTCTCTCCCTGCAATCTTCTGGGACATGTCACAGGTCCCAGATAATTGCCCAGCCATTCGCAGTGCGCGCCCAGGCTGTGAAGCTACAGCCGGGTGCCCACCGTTAAAATGCCGGCGCCGCGGAGAAGAGGGGAAGAGAAGCGAGGTTACCTGCACCCGCATCGCTGGACTTTTAATATTTTTATTTTTTTCAGCGGACCTCCACTTTAATACACCCCATGCATTAAGGTGAAAAAACTTCTGGCAGTCACCAGCCCACTAGCCCCCCTGTTTTACTCACCTGAGCCCCTTCATTCACTCGGTGGAGATGCACTCTCCCTCTCTGCATGGGGTCCTGGCTCTTGATTGGATAGATTGATAGCAGCACAGCCATTGGCTCCCGTTGCTGTCAATCAAATCCAATAACGCGGGCGCCAGGGGGCGGGTCCGAGTCCGGCATTCGTGTCTATGAACACAGATGCTGGACTCGGAAGCACGCCCGCAAGGTAACCTCCCCCGGAGAGCGCTTCTCCTAGGGGGTTATCTGATGCGAGGAGCCAATAACTCCTCCCCAGCAGGCTGACTGTGAGTATATGTAGGAGGCCTGCCCCCTGCCAATACTAGTTGGGGATTGGTCAGGGCTCCTCACATGTACTCCATGCCACTCCAACTCTCAGTCCTGCCCCTCTTCCAGAAAATTCTCACTGAAAGCAGGGGAGGCGCCCAAGAGCTGAAGCAAATGTCAATCACACCCACTGCTACACTAACCACTCCCTGCCCCCCAGATCAAAAACAAACTGGCCTAGCTCGCAAAATAGGCCTGTTTAAGTTTACCTGCGCAGGCAGAACCTTAAACACTACACGTCTAGCACCTACCTATGGTATAGGGTGCTAGATAGATGGATATATTATATATACCGTATATACTCGAGTATAAGCTAAGTTTTTCAGCTCTTTTTTTTAGGGCTGAAAATACCCCTCTCAGCTTATACTCGAGTCAGTACCTGAATTCTTGACAGTCGTCCATTTTTTAAAAGTCGCGGCTTCCTCCTGGCATTCCGTTCCGTGATAGGCATTTGACACTGTGTTATGCCTATCACGGAGGTCCACTCATCCTCGGACAGTTTCCCAGCAGACACTGTGTTCAGTGTTCCGCCAATTGCGGACGTCCTCTTGTTCGAGGATTAAAGAATGTCCGTGATTGGCGGAACACTGAACACGGGGCCAGATCCACAAATATCGGGCGTAACTTAACTTTTCTCATTTAAGTTACACTGCCGCAAATTGGCCAAGTTAGTGCCCGATCCACAAAGCACTTACCTTGAAATTTGCGGCGGTGTAACTTAAATGTGGCCGGCGCAAGGCGTGCCGAATCTAATGGGGCGAGTCCCATTTAAATTAGGCGCGCTCCCGCGCCGGACGTACTGCGCATGCTCCGTCGGGTAACTTACCCGACGTGCATTGCGCTAACAGACGTCGCTCCGACTTCATTTTCTTAGATGGTAACGTAAATGGCGTCCAGCTTCATTCACTGACGTCTTACGCAAACGACGTAGAGTTTGAATTTTCAACGCGGGAACGACGGCCATACTTAATAGGGCTTAGTCAAATAGGACTCAGCCCTATTTTTACATAGCGTAACTCGACGTAAACGACGTAGATTTAGAGCGACGGGCCCGTCGGAGCGTTCGTGGATCGCCGTAAGTGTTCATTTGCATATTCTACGCCGGCCGCAATGGCCTCGCCACCTAGCGGCCGGCCTAGAATTGCATCCTTAGGATCCGACAGTGTAATTCAATTACACATGTCGGATCTTCTGTCTATCTCTTGGAAACTGATTCTGTGGATCAGTTCCAAAGATAGAAACAGGTATACAACGGCGTATCAGGTATACGCCGTTGTATCTCTTTTGAGGATATGGCCCAGAGTGTCTGCTGGGAAACTGAGTCCGAGGATGACCAGACCTCCGTGATAGGCGGAACACAGTGTCAAATGCCTATCACGGAACGGAATGCCAGGAGGAACCCGCGACTTTTAAAAAATGGACGCCTGTCAAGAATGCAGGTACTCGGGCATAGTGAGACTGTAATGGGCACAGTGAGGTTGATTACTTGCTTCTTTCCACAATCTTGTGTGATTACCTTTGTAAACTATTACTTTACCTTTTTAATGATTAAAAGAGCAATAGAAAATAAAGAATGCATAGAGAAGATTGAAATAAATGTATTGCACAAACATTGGGCCGTGATTTTGCATATTTTTATTAAATTTTTTCATGGGTGTCTCTCTCCTTGTTCCTAACCTTCCTCCTCTTCCCATACAGTACCCATTTGATGGAAACCTCTACCAGGAAATGTATTACCCGCTGCAGTCCAAGTTCCTGGCGAGTGTCCACACTCTCTGCGGCCGAATCCCCCAGGTGTTCCTAAAGCAGATTGAGCTGACCATGAAGAGAGTCTACGAAAGGCGAGTGATTGTCTACGCTGGGTCGCGCGGAAGGGGATGAAGATTCTGTTGGGATGAATACCTTGAATATTTCCTGGATGAAATCTGTAAAAATCCAAAAAAAAAAACCTTGGACGCTATTTAAATAAAGTTTGACATGGACAAGGTTTTTATTGTTGGATGCAAAGGGAAAAACTATGCAAACGTAACAGCGCCATTTTGGATCACAGTATTCGAAAGCTTAGATGGACCAATGAGAAGATGTAAGGCGGAGTGACCTCAAGCCCTGGGCAGGAGCCGGTGCATTTAGTATACCAAAAAAAACAAAAACTTTTTGTAATAATTTTACATTTTTTTATAACGCAGAATGGATATATTTTATTTCTTTGTAAGAAATGTGATGCTTCTTTTTTTATAACTGGGGGATCTTTGCTGTGTCCTTCAGAACTGTGGTATGCTTCAAACCGACAGTGCTTCTGGTCTCAATGTACTGTATGGTTGTTGGCCCCGTGTCTTCTAGACCATTGGTTACAAGTTGCATCTTATTAGTCAAGTAGTGGCGGCATCAAATGCTGCACATTGCCCATGGTGTGCCTCCTCTCCTGTACAGGGGATATTAAAGGAATAGATTAAAATTGTGCTAGAGACCATCCTTGTTTAAAAGTTGTTTATCTCGGACTGTGATTTTGCATCTTTGGGTTGGGAGTGTTTTTTGTTAAAGCAGGGGTAGCTGCTAAACAGGGTGGATAAAAATCGATGATAAAAAAATAAAGATTTTTTCGATTTATATCAGATTATTTTGATTTGAAATCAGATTATTTTGATTTGAAATCAGATTATTTTGATTTGAAATCAGATTATTTTGATTTGAAATCAGATTATTTTGATTTGAAATCAGATTATTTTGATTGAAATCCGATTTTTTTGGGGATTTGAAATCCGATTATTTTGATTTGAAATCCGATTATTTTGATTTGAAATCCGATTATTTTGATTTGAAATCCGATTTTTTTGGGGATTTGAAATCAGATTTTTTTTTATTTGAAATCCGATTTTTTTGATTTGAAATCCGATTATTTTGGGGATTTGAAATCCGATTATTTTGGGGATTTGAAATCCGATCATTTTGGAGGATTTGAAATCCGATCTTTTTGGAGGATTTGAAATCCGATCTTTTTGGAGGATTTGAAATCCGATCTTTTTGGGGGATTTGAAATCCGATTTTTTGGGGGATTTGAAATCCGATTTTTTGGGGGATTTGAAATCAGATTATTTTGATTTGAAATCAGATTATTTTGATTTGAAATCAGATTATTTTGATTTGAAATCAGATTATTTTGATTGAAATCAGATTCTTTTGATTGAAATCAGATTCTTTTGATGGATTTGAAATCAGATTTTTTTTAGATTTAAATCAAATTTATTTTAATAAAATTATTTTGGAGTAAAAATCTATCTAAAGATAGCTTTCTATTTAAGAAGCATTAATAATTTAGTTTATTCAGCATGAAATGGAGTTTAATTGTGTATCGTGAGGCTTTATATTCAGCATAATGTACATTTTTGGTAAACTCGTTCAATAATTCCAAGGTGAGATAACACATACCTCCCAACTGACCCTGATTTTGAAGTACTGTCCCTGATTTGTATCAGTGTCCCTCTTTCCTCCTCATTTGTCCCTCATTTTGGTCTGATCTATATAGGTGTATATAGAATGCACTATTTATCTATCAAAAAGCATACCTTGCAACTTTTTAAAAGTACACTGCGGGACATTCATGTTGTTGAGTGGGGGGTGCCAAGTTGTTGTCGTCTTACCTCCTCCTCCCGCTGCCTCCACTGGCTCCTCTTCCAGTGCGGGAAAATTGCCGCTATCGGGACTGCGGGAAGACAATGTCTATGCGGGAAAGTCCTGCAGAATCCATGCAGGTTGGGAGGTATGCAAAAATTGTTTCCCAGTGCTAAACCTTTCATCCAATTTTTAAATTGCTGCATTTGTAAATTCCAATAGCCAATATAAAGGAATATTAGTAGTAAAAAAAGCCCTTGTGGGTTTAACTAAACTTTTTTTTGTACAATTCACCTTTAAGGAGGTGTAACAGGGGGTGTGTCCTATGCCTACATGCCTTTGCTTTTGGGTGTCCCTCATTCCCCTTTTAGAAAGTTAGGAGGTATGGTAACGTGCACTGCATTGATGCATTCGCACAATTTCACAGTAACCATGAGATAAAACAAAGTTCAGGAATATTCATTTATCCCATTGTTTTGCTAATCTACGTACACTACAAACTGTATGATTGTTTGAAGAAAAATGCATCTGTACCAGGCTCTAAGTGTGAGGAGGAAAGGCAAGCAGTAAAAATGAAAGTGAAACTTTCCAAGCAGCTTATGAACCTTGTGATCTTTCTGCACATAGCTTGAAGTGCTTTATTCCTCCCTTGAGGCACAAAATGGCAGCGGGCCGTAAAACACCCAGTTTGGGAATATTTACTAACCTGACAGCTTATTGTTATAAATAGGAAACCTTCATTTTGTTTGCAACTAAAGATTCTAACTACCATCAAGAAGGAGTCCTTACATTTAGGCTGGGTTCACATTATTGCGAATTGGATGCATGGTTTCCCCGCATCCAGTTTGCATGTCTGGAGAGTGTGACCGGCTCTCTATGCAAATTGCACAGGAGTCCTGTGCGTCTTCTGGTCTGTTTTAGGGCCGAATTTAGGCTGAAATTGGACCTGAAACGGGGAACAGGGACGTACTGGACCCCTGCTGTAAACTGCTCCATGCGGCAGTGTGAGCCCAGCCTTAACCACTTCAGCACCGGAGGATTTCTCATTGACCAGGCCATTTTTTGCGATACGGCACTGCGTCGATTTAACTGACAATTGCGCGGTCGTGTGACGCTGTGCCCAAACAAAATTGACATCCTGTTTTTCCCACAAATAGAGCTTTCTTTTTGTGGTATTTGATCACCTCTGCGGTTTTTATTTTTTGCGCTATAAACAAAAATAGAGCGACAATTTTGAAAAAAACATTTTCTTTTACTTTTTGCTATAATATCCCAATTAAAAAAAAAAATAAAAAAAATCCTCCGTTTGGTCTGATATGTATTCTTCTACATATTTTTGGTAAAAACAATCGCAAAAGGCGTATATTGATTGGTTTGTGCAAAAGTTATAGCGTCTACAAAATAGAGGATAGATTTATGTTGTTTTTATTATTATTATTGTTATTATTATTATTATTTTATTTTGTTACTAGTAATGGCGCAATCTACGATATTTTATTTTTTTTTTAATTGGGACTGCGATATTGCGGCAGACAAATTAGACGCTTTTGACACATTTTTGGGACCATTGACAATTATACAGCCAACAGTGCTATAAAAATGCACTGATTACTGTGTAAATGTCACTGACAGGGAAGGGGTTAACACTAGGGGGCGATCAAGGGGTTAACTTTGTTCCCTCACTGTGTTCTAACTGTAGGGGGGATTGGACTGACTAGGGAAGATGACAGATCGCTGTTCATACTTAGTCTCCTCTCCCTGAAAGAACCGGGATTTGTGTGTTAACACACACGGATCCCGGTTCTCGCTCCGTCACGAGTGATCGTGGGTGCCCCCGGCGGTCATCGTGCCCGCCGGGCACTCGCATCGGCTCTTAGCACACGCACCGCCCCTAGTGGTCAAAAGGTTGAGCGACCCAAGGTAATGTCGTTTCGCCCAGCCATGCCATTCTGCTGCAGTAAAACTGCAAGTGGTTAAAGAGCACCTAAATTTCAAATTTATCATGACAGTGCCTGTTAGCGGACATCCACTCACCTGCTTCCGCCATGTCCCTCACCTTGTTGTGTCACTGCCGCATCACCAGCCGTCCCATTAAAGTAAATGGGACTGTCGGTGAGTCAACAGCGGATCAGAGGAGGAGCCGCTGCGGGACAGAGATGAGTTACTCTTTAAAAATTTTGATTTAAATCAAGCCTTTTTACTAGTGAATTAAATTGTGATTTAAATCAAATCCACCCTGGTGCTAAAGCTATCCCTGACAAAAAAATATATATATATATCTATCTATCTATCTATAATCATGTTTCCCCGAAAATAAGACCTAGCGCTATTTTCCATGAGGGGTGCAATATAAGCCCTACCCCAAAAATAAGCCCTAGTTTTAAAATGCTTGTAAAATCCTATAATCCACTCTCTTACAGTAGTATATAATGTACAATGTGTGTGTTTCCGTAATATAATTGCAAGGAAGAGAGCTCCGGCGGGTCACAGAAGCGCAGATCGGCGCTATAATGAAGGTATTTGGCACAATTATATTACAGAAACTCACACATTGTACATTATATATTGTAGTAGAGTGGATTATAGGATTTAACAAGCACTTTAACTCCGTTCACACTGGGGATTCCTGTCAGGCAGGGGAAGAGAAAATGGCACATTACATGGTAAGACCTACCCTGAAAATAAGCCCTACTGTGTCTTTTGTTGCCAAAACGAATAAAGTAAAACCTTGGTTTGCGAGCATAATTCGTTCCAGAAACATGCTTGTAATCCAAAGCACTTGTATATCAAAGCATTTTTTTTACACGGTATAAAAGAGAAGAGAGGCGCCTCTAAGTGTAGCAATATGTTGCTAAATGTTATACCTTTGATTGAATGTAACCATATTGCTACACTTATCGGCTCCTCTCTTCTCTTTTATACTCAGTTGTGACATGACGCTACTCTTATAGCAAGACATCACTTGCATATCAAGGCAAAATGTAATAAAACATTTTGCTCGTCTTGCAAAACTCTCTCAAACCAAGGTTTTACTGTATAAGACCCGGGCTTATTTTCGGGGAAACACGGTACCTCAGGCTTTAATCATGTGCTTAAAAAAAAAAAAAAACATTGAAATTCATGTGTTTGGTGCCTTGCATCTAGATTAGGGGCTGGGCGCATGGAGTAGGGGGGCGGCACACCCGTGCCCCCCTAATGGATGGGCCGCCACTGCTCTTCAACCTACTGCTTTTCTTCATTATCCTGCCACCAAACTGGCAGAGAGTCGGTGATGAAGTTGTACAATTTAACTGCCGTAAAGAAATGCGCGCTCACAGAATGCGCTGTCCTGCAGGGACGCCGATCACAAAACTGGCTGAACAGAACAACGCGCCCTTTGGCATGTGAGACAAATCACATATATCCAGTACTTTAGTGTGTATTTAACTGCCTGGAGATCCTCTTTAAATGTAACGCGCACTTGGGGCGCGCGATGCAGCCTCTTCCACCAGCGCCGAGTGTCAAGCTGCTTTTTCCCTCGTACAGTTTCATTACTGCCGACTGTCTTGAGTTTTTCCCAGCGTGTAGTAATTGATAGTACTCAGGCTACTGCTGGAAATCCAATACTTTCTCACTTAACCAACTCCACGTGTAATGCTGATCAACTGCATTGTGCCGAAAGGAGGCGAGATGAAAATGTTTTCTGTCAAACGTTCTGATCCGGTGTGAAGGAGGCGAGGGCCCCGCTATCGATTGCCAGGGAGTTGGCACATGCCATTGATGCGTCTACTGCAGCCATACTTCGATGGTAATAGAATAATGCCCGGGGTAATTGCTACACGGGGTCCGTATTCAGCAAAGTACAAACTACAGAGATAAATTACTGCACACCACCCATAGGGAACTAAAGTGTTGTTTCTCCTAAAGGGACAGGATAATGTATTTTCTATCAGCGGATATTTTGTGCTGTCATTGGGACATCTGTCATGTGACTTTAGCATTGCTATACACTTTCTTCTCACATATTTGTAATTGTATTTCAAGTAGTTGTAACCCCTTCCATATACCAAGTGAAGTGACTGGCCTCAGGTGAAGCACAGCGATGAAACCAATCCCCCCCCCCCTACATGAGTTGTACCCATTTACTTACAGCCTTATTTTCGCTACATAAAAGAGAAGAGAGGCGCCTCTAAGTGTAGCAATAAGGTGATAAATGTTGTACCTTCATTAACCACTTGCCGCCCACCAATGACATATTGACGTCGGCAAAGTGGTTGTAGAATCCTGACTGGATGTCATATGACGTCCTCAGGATTCTGAGCCGCTGCGCGCCCCCGGGGGCGTGCATCGCGGCGATCGTTGTTGCAGGGTGTCAGTCTGACACCCCGCAACACCGATCAAGGTAAAGAGTCTCTCACGGAGACTCTTTACCACGTGATCAGCCGTGTCCAATCACGGCTGATCACAATGTAAATAGGAAAAGCCGGTAATCGGCTTTTCCTCACTCGCGTCTGTCAGACGCGAGTAGAGGAGAGCCGATCGGCTGCTCCTGTGACAGGGGGGGTTTGTGCTGATCGATTATCAGCACAGCCCCCCCTCGAGGATGCCCACTGGACCACCAGGGATGCCCACTGGACCACCAGGGATGGCCATATAGACCATCAGGGATAAAAAAAAAAAAAGGATGCCACCCTAGACCACCAGGGATGAGGAGTACACAAAAAATGGATGCCTATCAGTGCTGCAATGGATGCCAATCAGTGCCCACAATGGGCATCACTGATTGGCAGGCATTGTTTGGCACTGATTGGCATCCATTAGTACAACACATACATTAGTGCCCATCCGTGCCGCCTATCGGTGCCCGTCCGTGCCGCCTATCGGTGCCCGTCCGTGCCGCCTATCCGTGCCGCCTATCAGTGCCCATCCGTGCCGCCTATCAGTGCCCATCCGTGCCGCCAATCAGTGCCGCATATTAGTGCCCATCAATGCCACCACATCAGTGCCACCTCATCGTTGCCCATCAGTGTCGCCTTATCAGTGCCGGTCAGTGAAGTACCATCAGTGCCCATCAGTGAAGGAGAAAACGTACTTATTTACAATGTTTTATAACAGAAACATAAAAAAAAAAATTCTAAATGTTCAGTCATTTTTTATTTTTTTTTGCAGAAAATAAATATCCCAGAGGTGATCAAATACCACCAAAAGAAAGCTCTATTTGTGGGTACAAAATGATAAAAATTTAGTTTGGGTACAATGTAGCACGACCGAGCAATTGTCATTCAAATTACAACAGCGCTGAAAGCTAAAAATTGGTCTGGGCGGGAAGGTGTATAAGTGCCCTGTATGGAAGGGGTTAAATATAACCATATTGCTACGGTCGTTTTTTGTGATGAAAAAAAACGACGTTTTAAATCATGAACTAAAACGACATTTTTGAAACATCATTTTCAAAAACGACGTTGCCTACACACCATCGTTTTTTCACAATGCTCTAGCAAAGCGAGGTTACGTTTCACCACTTTTTTCCATTGAACCTCACTTCATGAATGAATGAATGAATGAAAAACTTATAAAGCGCGGCGCATGCGAACTGAATCGCCTCTGGGCGCTAGTTGTTCGTGTCTCATGACATCAGAAGAGCAGAGTTTTGATCTGTCTTCTGAAGGTCAGGTGGTTTTCCTCCAGCCGAATGCTGGTTGGTAAAGCGTTCCATAGTCTAGGACCCTGAAAAGCAAACCTTCTTTCTCCTTTGGACTTGTATTTGGTTTTTGGCACCTTGACCAGATTTTGGTCGGTGGATCGCAGAATGCAATTGGAATTGTGAGGTTCTATCTTGTCGCAAAGATATTGCGGAGCCTTCCCATGGATGCACTTATGTGTAAGGCAGAGTGCTTTGAATGCAATTCTGTCTTTTACGGGCAGCCAGTGAAGGGTTCTCAGTGAAGGTGAGATTGATTCCCATGTTTTTTTCCCAGTCACAAGTCTGGCAGCCGTATTCTGTACGACTTGCAGACGAGCGATTTGGTACTTTGGGAGCCCGAGGTAAAGGGCATTTGCATAGTCCAGTCTGGAATTCACGATTGTTCCCACCACGACTGCTACGTCTTCTTTGGGGGAACTAGCTTCTGGGCATGCGCGGGTTTAAAAACATTGTTTTAAACGTCGTTTTTTGCTACACACGGTAAATTTCTGTGAAACAAAAAACTACGTTTTGAAAAACGACACAAAAAATTCGAGCATGTTCGAATTTTTTTTTGGTCGTTTTTTTGAAGACATAAAACAACGTTTTGCCCACACACGATCATTTTAAATGACGTTTTTTAAAACGTCGGTTTTTTTCATCACAAAAAACGACCGTCTGTACGCGGCATTAGAGGCTCCTCTCTTCCCTTTTTATACTCAGTTGTGACATGACGCTACTCTTAAATCAAGACATCACTTGTATATCAAGGCAACATTTATTAAAACATTTTGCTTGTCTTGCAAAACGCTCTCAAACCAAGGTTACTGTGATTCTGTACTTGCCAAATATGCTGCAGAAATCTCCCTCCACTGAGTCTGGCTTCATCCATTTTAACTGTGGGTACCTTAAAGCTGAGTTCCACCTAAAAATGGAACTTATGCTTTTCGGAAGCCTCCTCCCCCCTCCCCCCCTCCGGTGTCACATTTGCTATCTTTCAGGGAGGTGCAGATACCTGTATAATACAGGCATTTGCACCCACTTCCGGGGAAAGACTCCCACTCTACTTCCTGCCCACCCCCCCCCCCCCCCCCCCCGCTGCCTTCTGGGAAACACACTGGTCCCAGGAGACAGTGGGGACCACTGGGAAGGCGCTGCGCTACTTTTTGATGATCATGTGCTGGTTGGAGCGGAGTGAATATTTCTTCAGTTTTGGGTGCGCATGTGCAGTAGGGAACCGGGCCGCGAAGCGAAGTGTCATTTGGGTTAAGATTTGTCCACTGCAATGTCGCAGTCCTGCTAAAAATCTCAGATCGCTGCCATCTGACAGAAGTGAGTAGAGGAGAGCCAATCAGTGGCTCTCCTGACGGGGGGCCTGCGCTGATTGTTTATCTGTGCAGCCCCCCGCGGATGACCACCAGGATGCCGCCAGGACCACCAGGGATGGCCGCCACACAGGACCACCAGGTATGCCACCCTAGACCACCATTCATATGCCAATCAGTGCCCAGGCAGCTGCCAATCGGTGCCCATTAATAATGCCTGCCAGTGCCACCAGTGATGCCTATCAGTTCATTCTATCAGTGCCACTCATAAGTGCCCATCAGTGTCACTTATCAATGCCCATCAGTGCCACTTAATTGGTGCCACCTCATCAGTGCCCATCAGTGAAGGAGAAAATGTACTTATTTACCAAATTTTATAACAGACAGTGAGAAAAACTTGTATTTTTTTCAAAATTTTCAGTCTTTTTTTATTTGTTTAGCAAAAAATAAAAATCACAGAGGTGATCAAATACCACCAAAAGAATGCTCTCTTTGTGGGAGCGAAATTATAAAAATGTAGTTTGGGTACATTGTACATTTAAAAAGTGACAGCGCTGAACAGGGCCGCCATCAGGGGGGTACAGGCATTACACCTGTAAGGGGCCGATGGTCCCCAGGGGCCTGGCTGGCCCCCCTCCTGTGTTTTTTTTTTTTTTTGCATTACATTTGTAAGGGGCCCGATTGTCCCCAAGGCCCCTAACAGGCCCGGCTGGCCCCCTCCCGTTTTTTTTGCTTTACACCTGTAAGGGGACCCGATGGTCCTGGGGAATGTGTACATGGGTACATTGTACATTTAAAAAGTGACAGCGCTGAACATGGCCGCCATCAGGTGGGTACAGGTGTTACACCTGTAAGGGGCCCGATGGTCCCCAGGGGCCTGGCCCTCCTGTTTTTTTTTTTTTTTGCATTACATCTGTAATGCATCTGTTGAATCTGTAAGGGGACCGGTGGTCCCCAAGGCCTGGCTGGCCCCCTCCCGTTTTCTTTGCATTACATCTGTAAGGGGCCCGATGGTCCCCAGTGCCCCTTACAGGCCCCGGCTGGCCCCCCTCCGGCTACTACTGGGTAGGGAGCGGAGGAAGATCATTCCACCAGGGAAGACAAGGAGATAAGCAGGCAGGCAGCTGACCGGAACTTGAGCCAAGGCAGAAGAACATGCAAGTGGAGCTGAATGGGCATGCACCCGAAACTGAAGAAATATTCCCTCCGCTCCGACCAGCACATGATTATCAGCAAGGGGCACAGATAATGGGAAAAAATACACCCCCCCCCCCAAGCTAGTAGGAGCGGCGTAGCGGGGGGGTGTGATTCAGATTATTTTTTTTAATTCTGCATTGACTGGGCTAGATTCACATAGATTAGCGGATCTTTAGATCCGCGTAATCTATGTGATTTACGATCCGCCGGCGCACTTTTGCGAGGCTAGTGCAGTATTCACAAAGCACTTACCTCCAAACGTGCGCCGGCGGATCGTAACTCCCCCGGCGGCATTCAAATTCCACGGCTAGGGGGAGTGTACAATTTAAATCAGGCGCGTTCCCGCGCCGATTTAACTGCACATGCGCCGCCGGCGTTAATTCCCAGTGCGCATGCTCCAAATGACGTCGCTAGGATGTCATTGTTTTCGGCGGCAACGTAATCTCCGGCCATCCGTATTCCCGACCGACTTACGCAAACGACGTAAAAATTTGAAACTCGGCGCGGGAACGACAGCCATACTTAACATTAGCTACCCCTCATATAGCAGGGGTAACTATCTGCCGGAAAAAGCCGAACGCAAACGACGTAAAAAAAAAAGCGGCGGGCGTTCATTTCTGAATCGGCGGAAATCGGAATTTGCATATTCCTCGTGTAAAAAACCGAAGCGACACCTAGCGGCCGGCGGGATATTGCAGCCTAAGATCCGACGGTGTAAGTCACTTACACCAGTCGGATCTAAGGGAGATCTATGCGTAACTGATTCTTATGAATCAGTCGCATAGATCCGACCGTCGGATCTCAGCGATACGATGGCGTATCAGGAGATCCGCCGGCGTATCTCTTTGTGAATCTGGCCCACTGTCTTTGAAATTGCCCCAGCCCCTGTTCAAATCCAATCCGGGGACAAAACCAGGGACAGACTTGGTCCGGGGACAGTGTCCTCAATCCGGGGACTGTCCCCGGAGACTGGGGATGTCTGGTCACCCTAGTGTAAGGGGCCCCAAAATTTGTGATGGCTGCCCTGGCGCTGAAAGCTGAAAATTGTCCCGGGCAGGAAAATGCAAAAGTGCCCGGTATTGAAATGGTTAAACTGTTACTGGATGCCTTTAAAAGGCGCCTGCATTCATTTCCTGCTTTGAGATCATGTGAGTTCAGCTACACATTTCCCAGGGATACTAATCACATTCCCTGATATACAGATCATCATCGCTAGAGAGGGAATTCTCATACACAGTATATGAAAATAATAACCAAAATACGGAACCGCCAGTAAGAACAAAATGGAAAAGTTGTATATTAAAAATGACTTTGTTGTACTTGTTACAACAATAACCCAAAATGTGTTCTTGCTGAAAATGCGGTAGTTTCCCTTTAAATTGGCGGCTGTATGGTTGAATTGAGTTTGCCCGGTAATAACCGTTCTGGTAAGATCTGCGCTACGCCGCCATCACTATGGCTGGAGGCGGAATGCAAATGAGCGTGTTTCCCCCGCTTTTCCAGGTCGTCTTTATTTTTAGTATCTGCTTGTAGTTCATTGTACTGGAACTGTAAAATAGTCGTCTTTACTTCCAGAGATAATGGTGCACTAAATGTTTATGTCTCCCAGGGAGATAATCAGCGAAACGGCGGAAATACGCTCACTTATTGGCTTGCCAGATGCAACACGTCGTTTGTTATTGCCTTGTGTATCCTTTCTGGCTTTATGACCCCAAAGATTAATTCCTGCTCAAAAAACAATCCTTCACTTCTGACTGGACAATGTTACAGGCGTTCACCCGACGCTGATATTTCTATTATGGGTGGATGCTGATCGGTTAACCACTTCCATACCAGGCACTTACGCCGGAGGTTCTTTACCGAGATCGGAGATGCAGGGTGTCAGACTGACACCCCGCATCACCGATCGCCTCGCTGCGCCCCGAAATCCTGCAGGACGTCCATGAACGTCCAGTCAGGATTTCAAAACCACTTCCCGGACGTAAATCGCCTATAGGCCGGGCGGGAAGTGGTTAAAGCGGTATTAACCACTCGCTTACTGGGCACTTAAACCCCCCTCCTGCCCAGACCAATTTTCAGCTTTCAGCGCTCTTACTCTTTGAACGACAATTGCGCGGTCATACAACACTGTACACACATGACATTTTTATCATATTTTTCCCACAAATAGAGCTTTCTTTTTGTGGTATTTGATCACCTCTGTGTTTTTTTTAATCTTTTGTTAAAAAAATCCAAAACTTTGGAAAAAAAAAATACAACACAGTTGTATATTTTGTTATAAAACTTTGCAAACAGGCAACTTTTCTCCTTCATTGATGTAAGCTAATGAGGCTGCACTGATGGGCACTGGTATGAGGTGACCAGATTTTTAAAATGAAATCCCGGGACATATTTTTTCTTTACTAGTAATGGCAACAATCAGCGACTCTCTGCCCGCCTCACAGCCTCTCAAGTCTTACTCTTCGGGCCCCGGCTACTACTGGATGGGGAGCGGGGGAAGATCACTCCGCCAGGGAAGGCAAGGAGGTAGGCAAGGGGCACAGATGATGGGAAAAATACAACCCCCCTATGCTAGTAGGCACGGCGGATCGGGGGGGGTGTAATTCTAATTTTCATTCTAATTCTGCACTGACTGTCTTTGAAATTGCCCCTGCCCCCTATTATATTCAATCTGGGGACAAAACCAGGGACAGACTTGGTCTGGGGACAGTGTGCTCAATCAGGGGACTGTCCCCTGAAACTGGGGATGTCTGGTCACCCTACACTGGTAGGCTGCATTGATAGGCACCGATAGGCTGCATTGATGGGCACTGATAGGCATTGATGGGTTTCCCTGAAGGGCATTAATAGGTGGCACTGATAGCTAGCATTGATAGGTGACAGTGATAAGCACTGATGGGTGGCACTGTGGCAGTGATGGGCACTGGTAGGTGACACTGCTAGGTTAGGGTGACCAGACATCCCCAGTTTCAGGGGACAGTCCCCTGATTGAGGACACTGTCCCCGGACCAAGTCTGTCCCTGGTTTTGTCCCCAGATTGGATTTAATAGGGGGCAGGGGCAATTTCAAAGGCAATCAGAATTGTTATGTTCTATTAAATTAACATACATAAAATGATCAAAGTGAATGTTTTCATGGGAATTTTTCTAAACATATGCAGACAAAGTAAACAGACATGTGGATGTAATGCTAATTGAAACACTCAAATGAAAGTCAGTTTAATGACAAATAAAACTTATTTTTAGTCATTGAGATTCTATGTCCATTTATAAAAGCTTTATATTTCGGTGGGTCAGCCTAGACTCGTAATCAATGGCTAAACACAAGCAAGCTTTGTGGCTTACCCTGTAATTGGTTTTATGGCAGCACATATACAATAAAAATGCTGATCGCTATAAAGGCATTTATAATGTATTACTGTACATTACGGTCCATTTTTCATTCAATAATTGACCCTCTATCCTGTGTAAGGTGAAAATAAAGTGTAGGTCAAGCAAAAAAACAATGGGGTAGATTCAGGTAGGGCTGCGCACTCTTACGGAGGCGCAGCGTACCGTTTTAACGCTACGCCTCCGTAAATTACTTGCGCTACGCTTCATTCACGAAGCAGTAGCTCCGTAATTTGCGCGGGCGCTCCGTAATACTGGCCGGCGTAAGCGCGCGTAATTTAAATGATCCCGTAGGGGGCGTGGATCATTTAAATTAGGCGCGTTCCCTCGCCGAACGTAGTGCGCATGCTCCGTCGGGAAACTTTCCCGACGTACATTGCGGTAAATGACGTCGCAAGGACGTCATTTGCTTCAACGTGAACGTAAATGGCGTCCAGCGCCATTCACGATTCACTTACGCAAATGACGTAATTTTTAAAAATCGCGACACGCGAACAACGGGTATACTTAGCATTGGCTGCCCCTGCTAATAGCATGAGCAGCCTTACGCAGAGGTATCACGGGGTGTGACTATTTTTTAAAGGCACTGTATATGGAGGTTTTCTATTGTGTGTATGTGTGTGTTTTTTTAATTTTTTTATTTTATTCTTCAGTGTTGGTTGAACTAGATGGACTTTTTTTTTCAACCAGATTAACTATGTAACAGATAATGACAACCACAGTTTTTTTCCAGCGACGGAGTTGGTCCTTCGTACTGTAATGTAAAGGAGCACTGTGATATAAAGGGAACTACGCTGTAAAGGGGCACTGTGATATAAAGGGGACTACGCTGTAAAGGAGCACTGTGATATAAAGGGGACTACGCTGTAAAGGGGCACTGTGATATAAAGGGGACTACGCTGTAAAGGAGCACTGTGATATAAAGGGGACTACGCTGTAAAGGAGCACTGTGATTTAAAGGGGACTACGCTGTAAAGGGGCACTGTGATATAAAGGGGACTACGCTGTAAAGGAGCACTGTGATATAAAGGGGACTACGCTGCAAAGGAGCACTGTGATATAAAGGGGACTACACTGTAAAGGAGCACTGTGATAAAAAGGGGAATACGCTGCAAAGGGGCACTGTGATATAAAGGGGACTACGCTGTAAAGGGGCACTGTGATTTAAAAGGGACTACGCTGAAAAGGGGCACTGTGATATAAAGGAGACTACGCTGTAAAGTGTCACTGTGATTTAAAAGGGACTACGCTGAAAAGGGGCACTGTGATATAAAGGGGACTATGCTGTAAAGGGGCACTGTGATATAAAGGGGACTACGCTGTAAAGGGGCACTGTGATTTAAAAGGGACTACGCTGAAAAGGGGCACTGTGATATAAAGGGGACTACGCTGAAAAGGGGCACTGTGACATAAAGGGGACTACGCTGTAAAGAAGCACTGTGACATAAAGGGGACTACGCTGTAAAGAAGCACTGTGACATAAAGGGGACTACGCTGTAAAGAAGCACTGTGACATAAAGGGGACTACGCTGTAAAGTGTCACTGTGATTTAAAGGGGACTACGCTGAAAAGGGGCACTGTGATATAAAGGGGACTACGCTGTAAAGTGTCACTGTGATATAAAGGGGACTACGCTGTAAAGGGGCACTGTGATATAAACGGGACTACGCTGTAAAGGGACAATGTGATTTAAAGGGGACTATGCTGTAAAGGGGCACTGTGATATAAAGGGGACTATGCTGTAAAGGGGCACTGTGATATAAAGGGGACTACGCTGTAAAATGGCACTGTGATATAAAGGGGACTACGCTGTAAAGGGACAATGTGATTTAAAGGGGACTATGCTGTAAAGGGGCACTGTGATATAAAGGGGACTACGCTGTAAAGGGGCACTGTGATATAAAGGGGACTACGCTGTAAAGGGGCACTGTGATTTAAAGGGGACTACGCTGTAAAGGAGTACTGTGATTTAAAGGGGACTATGCTGTAAAGGAGCACTGTGATTTAAAGGGGACTACGCTGTAAAATGGCACTGTGATATAAAGGGGACTACGCTGTAAAGGGGCACTGTGATATAAAGGGGACTACGATGTAAAGGGGCACTGTGATTTAAAGGGGACTACGCTGTAAAGGAGCACTGTGATTTAAAGGGGACTACGCTGTAAAATGGCACTGTGATATAAAGGGGACTACGCTGTAAAGGGACAATGTGATTTAAAGGGGACTATGCTGTAAAGGGGCACTGTGATATAAAGGGGACTACGCTGTAAAGGGACAATGTGATTTAAAGGGGACTATGCTGTAAAGGGGCACTGTGATATAAAGGGGACTACACTGTAAAGTTCACACTGCTGCGACTGCGACTTCCTTCTGACTTGGATGCTATTTAGGAGCCGATGCAAGAGCTGAAATCGCACTCAAGTCGGACCAAAGTAGTGCAGGAACTTTTTCTAAAGTCAGAGCGACCTGTGTAGCGTCAGTTAAGCTCTCATAGGGAAACATTGAATTTGACATGTCATCTGACTGGGGGGGTCTCACAAGTCAGATCCCATGTCGCAGCAGTGTGAACTGAGCCTTAAAGTGATTGTAAACGATCACCATGTAAAACAACCCATTCAGTTTAAAATAGAAATGAAAGGCAAAACATTTTTTATATATATATATATATATATATATATATATATATATATATATATATATATATATATATATATATATATATAAAAAAAAACATTTTTAAATATTTGTTTTTCTTTTTTTTTAAGTGATCACATTCCCTCTGTTCTCTGCTGCATAAAAACTGGGGGGAGGAGAATAAGCAGCACACTGAGCTTGCCAGTGAATGGCTGTGCAACGGGGGCGTGTCAGGATAGGTCTGATCATTGGAGGAGAGCAGGCTGAGTTCCCAGCACAGCTAGAGAACTGACCACGATGTCTTCCCCTGCTTAGTGTGGTTAGTTTTTAATAGAAAAGCAGAGGGACTGGCATGAACACCAGGTATTTCACACAAAGGAAGCAATACAAAGAGAACAGGAGACTTTCTCATACAAGTACATTGTACAGCAGCCATATATGAGGAATATGAAATGTTGGGGTAACAAATGCTTTAAATAATGCCATAGGACTCGTTGAAGGAAATCTATGGTCACAGCACACACTTTTATTTTATAACATTAGCTTTGTAATAACAGTACAAACAATAGTTAAAGTGTTACTAAACCCAGTAATATGAAAATAGTTCATCTGAACCCCTCACAGTGCCCACAGCTTATAAATCTTATTTTTACATTAAAATACTGCCACTATGTACCTTTTTGGATGATCTGTATACTACGTTCAGGTAGGAGGAGATTTTAACTACAGCCTGTATACACGCCCACCTGTGCGATGTCAATATTATGTGACCTGGCTAGCTCTGAGAACAAGAAACTACTCTCCAGCATAAAAGACGCAACTGAGCATGTGCAGGTTGGCTACTCTGCTTGTGTTAGCTGGTCTTCCCCAGATAGACAGTGCAGGAGGGGAGGATCTGTGCATACAGGATAAAACAGCTGTAGCGCCCTGCTCTTGTTGACCCGGCGTAATTTTCTAAATTTAGTGGGATATCTGAACTGTATTCAGCTTAGATACAATGTTAATGGCTAAATTAGCCTCTGCTCTAGCTTTGGCTGGGTTGGTGTATTTCCCACGGTCACCAGCAGGTGTCGCTGTCACTTCTGGTTCGTGATGGAAAGAACCAACTGCCAAGGTGTATTTTGTGTTCTTTCCCTGAAGCTACCTAGTGGTAAAGTGCCACCACAGCCTACCTTGTACCACCCAGCATGACCTGTACCACCCCAGCCTACCCTGTACCACCCAGCCTACTCTGTACCACCCAGCCTGCCCTATGCAATCCCAGCCTGCCCTGTGTCACCCAGCCTGCCCTGTACCACCCCAGCCTACCCTGTACCACCCAGCCTGCCTTGTGCAATGCCAGCCTACCTTGTGTAATGCCAGCCTACCCTGTACCACCCAGCCTGCCTTGTGCAATGCCAGCCTACTCTGTACCACCCAGCCTGCCCTGTGCAATCCCAGCCTGCCCTGTACCACCCCAGCCTGCCCTGTGCAATCCCAGCCTGCCCTGTACCACCCCAGCCTGCCCTGTACCACCCCAGCCTGCCCTGTATCACCCAGCCTACCACCCCAGCCTGCCCTGTACTCCCCCAAACAGCCCTGTACCACCCCAGCCTGCCCTGTACCACCACAGCCTGCCCTGTTCCACCCCAGCCTGCCCTGTACCACCCCAAACTTTCCCATGCCACCCCAACTTGCCCTGTGCCACCCTAACTTGCCCTGTACCCCCCAATCTGCCCTATGCCACCCTAACTTGCCCTGTACCACCCCAACCTTTCTCATGCCATCCCAACTTGCCCTATGCCACCTAACTTGAACTAAAGCACCCTAACCTGTCCTATAGCTCCCCAACCTGCCCTGTGCCACCCTAATTTTCCTGTACCACCCTAACTTGCCCTATACCACCCCAACCTGCCCTATGCAACCCTAACTTGCCCTATACCACCTTAACCTGTCCTATACCACCCCACTACACCAACCTGCCACTGTACCACTCTATACTACCCTAACCTGCCACTATACTGCCCTATACTCAAACCATGCAGAGCTTATTACTAATGTTCAGATAAAGGAACACCTGGGTAGCAGTGATCATAACATGATTTCATTTAATGTTAACTATAAGCAAGAAATACATACAGGAAATATTAAAACACTAAATTTTAAGAGAGCAAATTTTCCAAGGATGAGGGCCGCTCTCCAGGACTTGGACTGGGAGGGACTATTGACACAGATGAACACAGAACAGAAATGGGAATTTTTCAAAAAGACTGTGTGGAACCTCACTGCAAAGTATGTTCCCATGGGCAATAAGTTTAACTACTTGGTAACCGCCCTATAGCCGGAATACGGCTACAAGGCGGTTCCCTAACTCTAGGAGGGCGTCAATATACGTCCTCCCAGAGAGTCGGAATTGCGCGCCCGAGCGGGCGCGCACACGCGATCACCGGCGCTCGCTGGGTCCACGGGACCCGCAGCAACACGGATCGCGGTAAGGAGCCAATGGAAGCGGCTCCTTACCACGTGATCGCGCCGTCCAATGACGGCGCGATCACTTGTAAACAAACCGGCGTCATGTAATGACGCCGGTTCCTCCCTCTCCTCTCTGTACCGTTCGGTACAGTGTGAGAGGAGAGGGGGGGGGGGGGGGGGGATCGGGCGGCAGCAGCAGCTGCCGCACTGTGGGCTGGATCTGTGACAATTGCAGTCACAGATCCAGCCATCCCTGCGCAATACTCTGCAGTAAAAAAAACAAAGATAAAGTAAAGTAAAGTGCAATACCCCCCATACTCTGCAATACCCCCCCCCCCATACTCTACAATACCCCCCCCCCCATACTCTGCAATACCCCCCCATACTCTGCAATACCCCCCCATACTCTGCAATACCCCCCCCATACTCTGCAATACCCCCCCCCCCCCCATACTCTGCAATACCCCCCCATACTCTGCAATACCACCCCATACTCTGCAATACCCCCCCCCCCCCATACTCTGCAATACCCCCCCCCCATACTCTGCAATACCCCCCCCATACTTTGCAATACCCCCCCATACTCTGCAATACCCCCCCATACTCTGCAATACCCCCCCATACTCTGCAATACCCCCCCATACTCTGCAATACCACCCCCCCATACTCTGCAATACCCCCCCATACTCTGCAATACCACCCCATACTCTGCAATACCCCCCCCATACTCTGCAATACCCCCCCATACTCTGCAATACCCCCCCCAATACTCCGCAATACCCTCAATACTCCAATACCTTGCAATACGTCGCCTATGGGGATTTTTAAGTAGCAACGTTTGGCGCAATTTCACGGGCGTGTGCAATTTTGAAGGGTGACATGTTGGGTATCTATTTACTCGGCGTAACTTCATCTTTCATATTATGCAAAAACATTGGGCTAACTTTACTGTTTTTTTTTTTTTAAGCACAAAGCAGTTTTTTTTTTAAAAACACGCGTTCAAAAAATTGCTGCGAAAATACCGTGCAAGATAAAAAGTTGCAACAACCGCCATTGTATTCTCTAGGGTATTTGAAAAAAAAAACATATATAATGTTTTGGGGTTCTATGTAATTTTTTAGCAAATAAATGATGATTTTTACATGTAGGAGAGAAATGTCAAAATTGGCCTGGGTGCTCCAGAACGCCTGATGGTGCTCCCTGCATGTTGGGCCTCCGTATGTGGCCACGCTGTGTAAAAGTCTCACACATGTGGTATCGCCATACTCGGGAGGAATAGCAGAATGTGTTTTGGGGTGTAATTTGTAGTATGCATATGATGTGTGTGAGAAATAACCTGCTAATATGACAGAAACTAGAATTTTTTTTTTATTTTTACAGAATTTTCAGTCTTTTTTCTTTTATAGCGCAAAAAATAAAAACCGCAGAGGTGATCAAATACCACCAAAAGAAAGCTCTATTTGTGTGAAAAAAAGGACAAAAATTTCAGATGGGTACAATGTTGTATGACTGAGTAATTGTCATTCAAATTGTGAGAGCACCGAAAGCTGAAAATTGGTCTGGTGATTAAGGGGGTTTTCGTGCCCAGTGGTCAAGTGGTTAAAAGGCTAAAAATAAAACCTATGTGGCTCACGGGCAAAGTTAAAAAAGCTATAAACAATAAGAAAGTAGCTTTTAAAAAATATAAAAATGAAGGAACACTAGTGTTGTTTAAATGTTACAAAGAATATAACAGGATATGTAAAAAGGAAATCAAGGATGCAAAAATTCAAAATGAACGACAGATTGCAAAAGATAGTAGGACAAACCCCAAAAAATTCTTTAAATATATTAATAGTAAAAAGGTGAAGTCTGAGCATGTAGGCCCCTTACAAAATAATCTAGAGTGGGTGACTGGGGACAAAGAGAAGGCAAATTTATTAAATGCTTTCTTCAGCTCTGTGTATACAATGGAGCATGGGGGAGCTCATGTCCATAATGGGGGTGGGAGTGACACAGCCCCAAATCCACAATGGCTCAAAAGTGATATGGTCCAGAAATATTTAGACAGAATAAAGGTGGATAAAGCACCTGGACCTGATGGCATCCACCCACGGATCCTAGGTGAGTTGAGCTCTGTCATTTCAAAGCCACTGTATCTAATATTTAGGGACTCATTAATGACAGGAATAGTACCACTGGATTGGCGCAGGGCCAATGTGGTGCCCATATTTAAAAAGGGAACAAAGTCTTTACCAAGTAACTATAGACCTGTTAGTCTAACTTCTATAGTTGGGAAGATACTGGAACGTTTAATAAAAGACCATATGGATGAGTTCTTGCAGGAAAAAAACTATTTAAGCAGCAGACAACATGGATTCATGAAAGACAGAAGTTGTCAGACAAACCTGATTTCCTTTTATGAAGAGGTAAGTAAAACCCTGGACAGAGGCGTGGCTGTGGACGTGATATATTTGGATTTTGCAAAAGCGTTCGATACAGTTCCGCACACACGGCTCATGTGTAAGGTAAGGTCTACAGGATTGGATATATCAGTTTGTAAATGGATAGAAAACTGGCTGAAAGACAGAATTCAGAGAGTCGTGGTTAATGATTCTTACTCTGAATGGTCCAATGTTATGAGTGGTGTACCCCAAGGTTCAGTGCTGGGACCCTTACTTTTCAATATATTTATAAATGATATTGGGTCTGAGATCAAAAGTAACATTTCTGTCTTTGCAGATGACACCAAGCTATGCAGTGGAATAACGTCCTTGCAGGATGTCTCCAATTTACAAGCCGACCTCAATGCTCTGTCTAATTGGGCGACTGAGTGGCAGATGAGGTTTAATGTAGATAAATGTAAAGTTATGGACTTGGGGGCTAAGAATATGCATGCATCATACATACTAGGGGGAGTACAACTGGGGGGGTCTGTAGTGGAGAAGGATCTGGGGGTTTTAGTTGATCATAAGCTCAATAATGGCATGCAATGCCAAGCTGCGGTTTCCAAAGCGAGCAAAGTCCTTTCTTGTATTAAGAGAGGTATGGACTCCAGAGACAGAGATATCATTTTGCCCCTGTACAAATCATTAGTAAGACCTCATCTGGAATATGCAGTTCAGTTTTGGGCACCAGTTCTCAAAAAGGATATAGGAGAACTGGAGAAAGTGCAGAGAAGAGCAACCAAACTGATAAGAGGCATGGAGGAGAGCTCAGCTATGAGGAAAGATTAGAGGAACTAAATCTATTCACTCTTGAGAAGAGGAGAATTAGGGGGGATATGATCAACATGTACAAATATATAAGAGGTCCATACAGTGTACTTGGTGTTGAGTTATTCACTTTACGGTCAACACTGAGGACAAGGGGGCACTCTTTACGTCTAGAGGAAAAGAGATTTCACCTCCAAATACGGAAAGGTTTTTTCACAGTAAGAGCTGTGAAAATGTGGAACAGACTCCCTCCAGAGGTGGTTCTGGCCAGCTCAGTAGATTGCTTTAAGAAAGGCCTGGATTCTTTCCTAAATGTACAGAATATAACTGAGTACTAAGATTTGTAGGTAAAGTTGATCCAGGGTAAATCCGATTGCCTCTTGGGGGATCAGGAAGGAATTTTTTCCCCTGCTGTAGCAAATTGGATCATGCTCTGCTGGGGTTTTTTGCCTTCCTCTGGATCAACTGTGGGTATAGAGTTGGGTGTATGGGATTGTATTGTGTTTTTTATTTTGTTTGTTTATTTTTTTTGTGGTTGAACTGGATGGACTTGTGTCTTTTTTCAACCTGACTAACTATGTAACTATGTAACTATACTATCATTTACAGGGGCTGGTTTGGGGTGCGCCCCGTGCGCTGCCTGCTTGGTGCTGGGCAGCCTAGACAAAGGGGGGGTGACACCATGTTTTACCGCACCGGGTGACACCAACCCTAGTGACACCACTGCTGCTTGTGGCTTCCTGTCCTAAAGACACCTGGACCCCACTTCCATTTTATGTACTGGTGTTACTGGGACAGGAAGTCAGGAAAATCTCCCCTCCGGGGGTCACAGAAATTTTAAAAAGTACATTTATTTTAAATAAAATAAGGTTAAAAAAAATGTATAGGAATTTTTAATTCTCTGCCAAACCACCTACATCTGATCCTCTGTTCTCTCTGATCCCCTCCAGGTCTCTCTATGTATTTGTAAACTACACAGACACCAGCAGAGCGCAGGATGACACGCCCCATGCATGCCTGGCTGCATAACGTCACCTGACCCGCCCCACGACCAATCAGCGCGCACGCTTGCCGGCGCGACTAGCCAATCCGAGGCTCTCCCCGGAGAATCGCCCTGACGCTATGCGCGCTCACGCTGCTCTCCCCGGCCAGGGCGCTTGCTCGCCCCCGTGACGCGGTCCTTCTCCTCCCTCACAGGCGCGCACCCGGTGACGTCACGAGCGCCATATTGGACGGCGGCTTTCTAGTCCTCGCTGCCGAAGGGGCTTCCGTTGCCAGGCTGAGACCGGGGACGAGGAGGCGCCGATAGAGCGCGGGGCCGAGGCCGGGCTACAGGCGGGCTCTGGAGGAAGAGGTGGCGGTGGTGTTGCCAGGAAACCTTTCACCCCTTCCGGCCATGGACGTCGACCGGCTCCAGGAGGCTCTGAAAGGTCACTGTCCGCCCTGTGTGAGAGGGGACGGGGGAGGCCTGAGGGGAAGGAGAGGGAGGCCCTGATCTGGGCTCTGAGGGGGATGATGGGAGATTGATGAGGAGGCTGTGGGGGGGACAAACTTGGCGAGGCTGAAGGATGACTGGTGAGGGGCACTGGGGGGAGACTGGTAAAAGAGGCTAGAGGGGCAATGGGGGGAGGGGTGTGACTGGTGAGGGGCACTGGGGGAGACCGGCAAAGAGGCTGAAGGGGCAATGGGTAGACTGGTGAGGGGTACGGGGGGGGGGGGGGACTGGTGTGGGGTATTGGGAGAGACTGGCGAGGGGTACTGGGGGGAAGACTGGTAAAGAGGCTGGAGGGGAGACTGGTGTGGGGCACAAGAGGGGGGGGGACTGGTAGAGACTGGTGTGGGGCATGGGGGGAGACTGGTAAAGAGACTGGAGGGGCACGGGGGGAGACTGGTAAAGAGGCTGGAGGGGCACTGGGTAGACTTGTGAGGGGCACTGGGGGGAGACCGGTGAAGAGACTGGTGAGGGGCACTGGGGAGACTGGTGAGGGGCACTGGGGGAGACTGGTGAGGGGCACTGGGGGAGACTGGTAAAGAAGAGGCTTGAGGGAAACTGAGGAGACTCGTGAGGGGCACTGGGGGGAGACAGGTAAAGAGACTGAAGGGGCACTGGGGGGAGACAGGTAAAGAGACTGAAGGGGCACTGGGGAGACTGGTGAGGGCCACTGGGGGAGACTGGTAAAGAGGCTGAAGGGGCACTGGGGGAGACTGGTAAATAGGCTGGCGGGGGGGAATGGGGGGGGGAGACTGGCGAGGGGCACTGGGGGAGGCTGGCGAGGGGCACTGGCAGGAGACTGGTAAATAGGCTGGCGAGGGGCACTGGGGGGAGACTGATAAATAGGCTGGCGAATGTGTGTCTGGAGGACTGGCTGGTGATTGGTGAAGAGGTTGTCGTGCTTTCCGGTCATGTAATGTATACCCTGCGGCTGGCACTGGGGGGGAGACTGGTAAAGAGGCTGAAGGGGCACTGGAGAGACTGGTTAAGAGACTGGGGAGGGGCACTGGTAGAGACTGGCAAGGGGCGCTGGGGGGTGACTGGTGAAGGGCACTGGGGGAGACTGGCAAGAAGAAGATGGCTGGAGTGACTGCTTGGAGACTGACACAAGGGCTGGAGGGGCTTTGGAGAGACTGGTGAGAAGTTTTTTGGGGTAGCTTGGAGGCTGGAGCATCAGTCTGGTGAACGGCAAGGAGGAGGCTGGGGGAGCATTGGGTTGACTGATGGGGAGACAGCTGCCGGAGAGCCCCATGCACACGAGAAGCAAATGCAAACACATGTAAACTCAAGTTTTCAAAGCCAAAAAACGGTGTTTAAAACACCCGTTTTTGCTGCGAATTTTGCCGCGTTTAGTGGCGTTTTACTGCGTTTGCGGCCATCAGCATTTATAACAAAGACATTGTAGACCCTACCAAAGCTTTGAAACGCAAAAACGTTTGCGTCCGAACCCAAAATGTTGCTTCTGAAAAAACGAGCCTAAACCCAACTGCTTTAAAATGCAAAAAAAAAACGTGATTGTGTGCATGGACACATAGGATAACATTAAATGTGTTCAGGGGCAGTTGAAAAAAATGCCTCTGATCTCGAGTTTACCAGCGTCTCGTGTGCATGGGGCCTAAGACTTCAGGGGTAGCTTGTAGGCTGGAGCAGCAGCTTGGTGATTGGCAAAGAAGAGGCTGGATGGGTAGCTTGGAGGGGCAGTATGGAGTCTTGTGAGGAGGGTCAGCGGTGAGACTGGCAATGAGAAGGCTTTAGGGGGTAGCTTTGAGACTTTGGAAGAGAAGGTTGGCGGGGCAGTAGGGAGTCTGATGAGGAGACTAAGGCTGGGTTCACACTACTACACTACTTTCATCCTACTTTGCTCTGTGTTCAATGTTTCCCTATGAGAGCGTCTTGTAGCGTCCTACACAAGTCGGTCCGACTTTGAAAATGCTCCCTGTACTACTTTTGGTCCTACATTGATCCTACTTCAGGCCCATTGAATATCATTGAAGTCGGACCAAAGTAGTATCCTGTTCATGAAAGTAGGATGGATGTAGGACCAATGTAGGACCAATGTAGCAGAGCAAAGTAGGATGAAAGTAGTGTAGTAGTGTGAACCCAGCCTCAAGAGGCTGAGAAGTTTTTGGTAGAGAGGAGGCTACAGGTGTCATGGGACGACTTGTTAGGAGGGGGCCATGAGGCTACAGGTGTGGAGGAGGCAGAGGCTAAAGGGGCCACACAATGGCTGGAGGGATTGCAGGGAGACTTATGAGGAAGCCGCAGTGTATGCAGAGGATGTAGTGGGACTGAAGAAGCAAAGAGCTTCAGGGAGGCTGGTGAGGCAGCTATACAAGTTGCAGGGAGGGGAGGAATGGAGAGTGTGGGGTGCCGAGGATGTGACCCCATACCTGGGTGAGAAGGGCAGAGAAGTGGGCTTCAGAGTGTCCGTGTGATGGCAACGAGGAGGAGATGTGGAATGTGAGTGAGTGAGAAACTTGTATAGCGCAAACAAATGCGAACTTAATTGCCTCAAGGCGCTGGCGTCCAGAGTTGTACAGGTCTTCAGAAAAGGTGGGTCTTCAGTTTTTTCCTAAAAACCCGATGGTTTTCTTCCAAGCGGATAGTCTGGAGAGCTGTCTGGTGATTGGTGAAGAGTTTGTCGTGCTTTCCGGTCATGTAATGTATACCCCGAGGCTGGCTTTATAACAGAAAGAAGTGACTTCTCCTGACTTCCAGGATCACCTGCATTGACTGGGCCATTTATAGATTTGTTAGAACCAGGATAGGCAACCTCGGCACTCCCGGCTGTGGAAAAACTACAAATCCCATCATGCCTGTGGCTGTCAGTCTTCCATTGCCTCATGGGACTTGTTCCACCACAGCTGGAATTCTGAGGTTCCCTATCCCTGTGCGCTGACCTTCCATGAATAAAACAATAGGATTACGGTCGCCATGTGTGTACTGCTCCTGGATTCGGGGGAGAATCCTGACCGGTCATGTGAGGACAGACAGATGGTACCCTGCTTGTCATTGTCAGGAAGATGGCTGCCGGTCTGTAACCGTCACAACCAGAGATATAAAGCTCTAGAGATGTCAGAGCTGCAAAGTGGCTCTTGATGGTTTAGGAGAGATCAGAAGGTGTGGGATAGGCAGGTCTGACAATGCAGAGTCATCAGACTGGTGGAATATTGTGTGTGTGTGTGTGTGTGTGTGTGTGTGTGTGTGTGTGTGTGTGTGTGTGTGTGTGGGGGGGGGGGGGTCGGGTCTGTAAGGTGTTTGATGTGATGTCAAAACTGAAAGGTCACCATAGGGACTCTGAATATTGCGAACGTGAATCTAAAAAGAAAAAGCCAGAATGATTCCTTACAAAATCCCTTTGCCATCATCTATTCTATGCCATCTCTTTTCTTTCCTGCATTGTCTTTAAATTTGTCCTGATGTGCTTGGTGGGATGGAACGTAAGCCCAGGTTCACACTGGGTACGATTTGCTTCGATTTGAGATGCGATTTCACATGTGAAATCGCATCTCAAATCGGCGGCATTTGTCGGCACTGACACCGTCCTAATCGGTGCGACGCCGCACCTGCGGCGCTGCACCGATTTCAAAAAGTAGTTCCTGTACTACTTTTTGCGATTTCTGGCCGCGATTTACATTGACATCTGTGCAGAAACCTGCACAGATGTCTCTTAAATCGCGGCCGAAATCGGGACTGCCAGCGGGAGTGAAATCGTGCGATGTTCAGCTGAACTCGCACAGCTTCACTCCCGCAGCCCAGTGTGAACCTGGGCTAAAGGTGATATCTGCAGCATAAAGAGTTCCCAGAGTTGGGCTTTTAACCACTTCAGCCCCAGAAGGATTTGCCCCCTTAATGACCAGGCCATTGTTTGCGATTTGGTGCTGCGTCGCTTTGTCAAATGCAACGTTGTACCCAAACACAAGCGACGTCCCCTTTTTTTTTCTCTCTCCCATAAGGCTGCATTCACACCTAAGCGTTTTGTTGCCTGAAGCGCGACGCTCAAAAACGCTAGAGGGGAAAAAAATACATTATTCCCTATGGAGATGTTTCACATCCCCACGCCAAGCGCCTGAAGCTCAAACAAGTTCCGGACCCTTTTTTGTCACACGAATCGGGCGGTTTGGGCATTTTTTAGCGTTTCTATTTCCCATAGAAAGTAATGGAAACGCTCGAATCAAGCGACTAGCGCGACGACTAGCGTTTGCTATGGGCGTTTTGTCGCTTTAATCAATAGAACATTTCACCCAGGCAGAAGATAAAAAAAAATCTTCCAACATAGCAACAAGTGATGAAAAGATGATAATTTTTCCTATTGGCTAAAATAAAAAAACGACGAAGTACAAAAACGTCGGACGTCGCTGCATGCAAATGCGCAAATAAGCATGAATACGCTCAGGTGTGAATGCAGCCTTAATAGTTTTTTTTTTTGGTGGTCTTTGATCACCTCTGCGTGTGTTTTTTATTTATTTTTTATTTGTGCTATAAACAAGGAGCAACAATGTTAAAGGAGGTTCCAACCACAATTAGCATTTTTTCAATGCATGTCCTTTCATAATGCGTTTTTTATAATATAAATCCGCTCACTTACTATTTTACAATCCGCCGCCGCTCCGCATAGTTATTCAAAAAAGATAGTTTATAAAGCTATGTCCACACCGTTGTCATTTTGCTTGTAGGCATTGTGAAGCCCACAAGCACTTACTTCCTGGAAGTCTTGGATGGGGAGTGATAATTGGGTAGCGCACTGCATCCTGGGAAATGATGACACACAGTTCCCAGGAGCATTAGAGGGAGATGTCAGGATCCTAGGTGATTCCAAAGACAGATTTTGTGGGACCGCATAGCAACAGGCATTTCCAGATGAGTAAAACATTTTTTTTTTTTTCTTTTTTAGGTCTAATTGGCACAATAATGGAAAAAAAAGTTTGGGATGGAAACTCCACTTTAAGAATTTTTTTTGGGGGGCAACAATGCATATCAAAGAAAAAAAAATGTAGTCCTCAGTTTAGGCTTATTATATGTTCTTCTACATATTTTTGGTAAAAAAAAATCCCAATAGGCGTATATTGATTAGTTTGCGCAAAACGTATTGCTTCTACAAACTCTGGGATAGATTTAGCAACTCTTTTATATATTGTTATTGTTTTTAATGGTAATGCCGGGGAGCTGTGATTTTATTTATTTTGCGGGACTGCGACATTGCAGCGGATAAATCTGGCCCCAAATGACACTTTTTCGGGACCAGTAAAATTATTACATTGATCAGTGCTATAAAATGCACTGATCAATGTAAAACTGACACTGGCAGGAAAGTGGTTAACACTAGGGGGGGATCAATGGGGTTAAATGTGTTCCCTCAGTATGTGTTATAACTGTAGGGGGGGCACGACTGGCATGGACATGATGGAGATCGCTGTTCCTGATCCCTGGGAACAGTAAATCTGTCAGAATGGGAATCCTCCTTGTTTACATTCTGCCTCTGTAGATTGCGGGTTTGCCGACACATTGGGCCAGATCCAGATAGAAATAGATCGGCGCAGCGTATGTGAGATACACTACGCCGCTGTAACTTACTTTTGGCTGCTTTGAATCCTCAAAGAATTTGCGCCGCAAGTTACGGCGGCGTAGTGTATCTCTGGCGGTGGAATTCAAATCGGCGATTAGGGGGCGGGTTTCATTTAAATGAAGCGCGTCCCCGCGCCGAATGAACTGCGCATGCGCCGTCCCAAATTTTCCCGCCGTGCATTGCGTGAAATGACGTCGCAAGGACGTCATTTTTTAAACTTGGATGTGACTTGCGTACATTCCGATTCACGGACGACTTGCGCAAAAAAATAAAAAATTCAAATTTTGAAGCGGGAACAACGGCCATACTTAACATGGCAAATCTAACTATACGCCGCAAAATGGCAGCTTTAACTATCCGCCGAAAAAGCCGTCTAGAGACGACGTAAGAGAATGCGACGGCCGCGCGTACGTTCGTGGATCGTCGGAAATAGCTAATTTGCATACCCAACGCGGAAAACGACGCAAACTCCACCCAGCGGACGCCGAAGTATTGCATCTACGATCCGAAGCCGTACGCCTGTCGGATCAAACCCAGATGCCGTCTTATCTTGGTTTGAGGATTCAAACTAAAGATACGACGCAGGAAATTTACGACGCCGGCGTACTCTCACTGTGGCTCTGGCCCATTGAGTCTGCCCGACCCGCAGGCACACGCCCGCGCCAGCCGCCCTACATCGATTTGAGCAGGAGAGCTGACCTGCTGCCGTATAGCGACGGCGGCTGGTTGGCAACTGGTTAAAGCACATATGCTCTCATTTGCCTTTTTTTAAAATGATTGTAAACCTTTTCTTGCATACCCAGCCAAGTGACTGGCCTCAGCTGATACAGAGATTAACCCTTTCATGACTAAGCCTATTTCTGACATTTGGTGTTTACAAGTTAAAATCCATATTTTTTGCTAGAAAATTACTTAGAACCCCAAACATTATATATATTTTTTTTTAGCAGAGAATCTAGAGAATAAAATGGCAATTGCTGCAATATTTCATGTCAAGGTATTTGTGCAGCAGTGTTTTAAACACAACTTTTTTGGAAAAAAAAGTTTTTCATGGACGTATTTACAGCCACTTTTCTGAGCATTTTTTGCAGCTTATAAAACGGCTCTCCATGTTAGTCTATGGCCTCATGCCCACCATGACGTTTTTGAGCTGTAGATGGCTGAGCCGTTTTTAAGCTGCAAAAAAAAAAAAACAGGACCAGTACGTTCTGAAGCTCCAGCCTTAGAGCTGTAAAAACGCCAGACGTTAAACGCTCAAAAACACAAAAAAATGCTACCGCGGCGTTTTTGAGCTGTAAAAAAAGGAGCTGTAAAAACGTCCATGGAAATGAAGCCTAATGCCCGGTACACACGATCCGATTATCGGACGAATGATCGTCCGTTTTTTTTTGTATGCTAATATCACGTCGAATCTGATGAGTTTACTAAAGTCACGAAAATTGTCGTACGGCAGAATAAAAAATCGGAAGTGATGTCATGTGTTGTAATGCATTTGTATTGCATTTTCGAACGACAGCTGTACTGATTATACGAAAATCGCACGATCTGGCATCGTACGATTTTTTTTTTTTCGTGCATGTCCGATAAATTAAAATCGGATGAACTGTCCCGATCGGCTCTCGGAAGCGCTGTACTAATGATCCGATTATCGTACGATCGTTTCGAAAGCGGCATTTTCCGTACGATTTTCGGATCGCGTGTACAGGGCATTACTGTGGGACAGTGAAAGTAATATTTACAGTAGCGATTTGCTTTTTTGTACTATAAGGGCTTATTTTAGTTTTTTTTAACCCCATTGGGTTACTGGCCGATCGATTATGAAAATTTATTTCATAATCAATTAGTTGTCGATTAATCGATTAGTTGTTTCTGTCCTACACCGTTTACATATGCGGGCGTGAAATTCCGTATGCATTTTCTTTGCTGCGTGAGCTCACAGGAACAGGGGCGCTTAAAAAAAATAAATATATAATATATATATTTTTTTTTTTGTAATATAAAATAGTTTTTTTTTTAAATTGTTGGGAAAAAATGTAAACATCCCTTGTAATAAGTGGTACCCCCGAACCCTCCTTTTGCACGTCAAAGTATTCAGATCGCCGAAAACAACGATTCTGAATACAGTGTATTAAATCCAGCTCCATTGGCAGCCGAGTAACCCGGAAGTGACATCGCTTCCATGTTTACATTGAAGAGACTGAATCAAAGCCGTTTGCGGCTTCGATTTAGTCTCTCTAGGTGCCTGAGGTGGTGTATCGTGTATCAGGTCTCTCGGTGGGACGGGAGGCCCGGTAAGGGCAGCGGAAGGGTGGTGATGTCTCCTCCGGGATAACAATCAAGTGGCTTTTAGCCGCAAAGGTTATCATCACTGGAAAGCCGATTGCCTGCTCTAAAAAATGATACCGGGATGATGCCCACAGCTGTGGGCATCATCCCGGGATAGCCCCTGAAAGCTGATATATATGCGTACGCTCGGCGAAAAGGGGTTAAACATATTCTCCTACATAAGTAGTACCCGTTTATCTGAAGTCTCCTCTACAGCCATTTAAAGTCCATTTTATAAAGCTTGTCTGAGATTTCAGAAATTAGGTTGCGGGAAGCTAAAGTTGCACTCTGCGGAGCTCAGGGAAAAAAAATTGTCAGACTTAACTCATGCTGATGCAGTGCCTTGAAAAAGTATTCATACCCCCTTGAAATTTTCCACATTTTGCCATGTTACAGCCAAAAACATAAATGTCAATTATTGGGATTTTATTTGATAGACCAACACAAAGTGGAACATAATTGTGAAGTGGAAGGAAAATGATTTCCAATTTTTTTTACA
The DNA here is from genome assembly GCF_905171775.1 of Rana temporaria. Classification (NCBI taxonomy): domain Eukaryota; kingdom Metazoa; phylum Chordata; class Amphibia; order Anura; family Ranidae; genus Rana; species Rana temporaria. The sequence continues at coordinate 22,465,902 of NC_053495.1, read as the reverse complement.
AATATGGGAAAAGTGTGAGGTATATTTGTATGGCGCCCCCCGGAGTCAATAATTTGTAGAACCCCCTTTCACTTCAATTACAACTACAAGTCTTTTTGGGGATGTCTCTACCAGCTTTGCACATCTAGAGAGGGACATTTTGCCCATTATTCTGTGAAAAATATCTCAAGCTCTGTCAGATTGGATGGAGAGCGTCTGTGAACAATTTTTTTTAAGTCTGGCCGCAGATTCTCAATTTGATTTTGTACTGGACTTTGGACAATTTTTTTTTATTTATTTTCTAAATGGCTTCCTTTACCTTAGTGCAGTCCTCCTTCACTTACCTCATCCTTCCATTTTGCTTTTAAATGTCCTTATTTCTTCTGAGAAATCCTCACTTCCTGTTCTTCTGTCTGTAACTCCACACAGTAATGCAAGGCTTTCTCCCTGGTGTGGAGTGTCGTGCTCGCCCCTCCCTTGGACTACAGGAGAGTCAGGACGCTCTCTAACACAGCTCCTTTCTCTTATCTGCAACGTAGAGAGCGTCCTGACTCTCCTGTAGTCCAAGGGAGGGGCGAGCACGACACTCCACACCAGGGAGAAAGCCTTGCATTACTGTGTGGAGTTACAGACAGAAGAACAGGAAGTGAGGATTTCCATTTAAAAGCAAAATGGAAGGATGAGGTAAGTAAGGGAGGACGGCACTAAAGTAAAGGAAGATATTTAGAAAATAAATAAATTGTACCTTTACAACCCCTTTAACAGAAGTATATGCGAGTCGCAATTAAATCCCCAAAAAGTAGTACAGGAACAGATTTCAAAGTCGCTGCAACTTGAGTTGCAAGGATTTGAATGGTTCTGTTTCTGGCAATGGGGTGTGACTTGTCATGGGATTTTGAACTGTCAAATCACGCCAGTGTGAACCAGGGCTTAAAGGAAATCCTAGAATCGCATCATACACTTTAATTTCATAAGATTCGCGTTGTAATAACAAAACAAACAATAGTTTTGTTGACAGTCCAATATAGTCTTACTTGAAAAAATGTCCTTTCATGTTCTGCCTGACTGTTTGACTGTCTCTTTCCACAACTTCATGGATTCTGTGCATGCCTTGCAGCTTCTCCTCCATTTCTAAGGACTACATATCCCATGGATCCTTGCTGCATTCAAGCTGTGATTTCTTTACCGACTCCTGAAACTCCTCCCCCCAGCGCCTCTGTTTCAGAGGTCAGGCTTTGTGAATTGAGACATCAGTGCCTATTCACTGGGCGTAGTGAATATGTGTTGCAGAATTAAAGTACATTTATGGGAAGATTAAAATACCCATTCAGATTAATTGGAGTAGGCTATAAATTATTGAAATTTAATGAATAAATGCAGAGCTGCTAAAACGCTTGGAATGCTAAAGGCTGCGCGTGACCTGCAGTGCCGGCAAAGTATGTGCATCTCCAGTAGGACAAAGTGGGGTTGATTACTAAAACTGGAGCAAAATCTGGTGCAGCTGTGCATGAGAGGCAATCTGCTTCCAACTTCAGCTTGTTCAGTTAAAGCGGAACTTAAAGTGGTTGTAAACCCTAGTGTAAAACAAAAAAACCCTGAAACACAAAGGCATGAAGAGTTAGTATGCATAGCATACTAACTCATTATGAATTGCCTACCTTACATCAAAGCCTCCACAGCGGTCCTCGTACCCCCCTCCGGCCTGCGACACCTCCTGGAGTTACTTCCAGGTATAGTGTTTACAACCACTTTCACACTTTTCTCAACCAACATCGACTATTTTTAATCCTTATGGTGCTAGTATTAGTACATAGATAGGAAGGTATATTATATTTGTATGTTTAACCACTTAAGGACCGGACCTATATGCTGCTACATGACCCAAGGGGTTTTTACAATTCGGCACTGCGTCCCTTTAACAGACAATTGCGCGGTCGTGCGACGTGGCTCCCAAACAAAATTGGCGTCCTTTTTTCCCCACAAATAGAGCTTTCTTTTGGTGGTATTTGATCACCTCTGCGGTTTTTATTTTTTGTGCTATAAACAAAACTAGAGCAACAATTTTGAAAAAATTGCAATATGTTTTACTTTTTGCTATAATAAATATCCCCCAAAAACATATATAAAAAAAATTGTTTTCCTCAGTTTAGGCCGATACGTATTCTTCTACCTATTTTTGGTGAAAAAAAATGCAATAAGCGTTTATCGATTGGTTTGCGCAAAATGTATAGCGTTTACAAAATAGGGGATAGTTTTATTGCATTTTTATTAATTATTTTTTTTTTACCACTAATGGCGGCGATCAGCGTATTTTATTTTTTTTCGTGACTGCAACATTATGGCGGACACTTCGGACAATTTTGACACATTTTTGGGACCATTGTCATTTTCACAGCAAAAAATGCATTTAAATTGCACTGCTTATTGTGAAAATGACAGTTGCAGTTTGGAAGTTAACCACAGGGGGCGCTGTAGGAGTTAGGGTTCACTTAGTGTGTGTGTTTACAACTGTAGGGGGGTGTGGCTGTAGGACTGACGTCATCGATCGAGTCTCCCTATAAAAGGGATCACTCGATCGATGCAGCGCCACAGTGAAGCACGGGGAAGCCGTGTTTACATACGGCTTTCCCCGTTCTTCAGCTCCGGGGAGCAATCGCGACAGAGCGGCTATAAACGAATAGCCGCGCCGTCTTCCCGGATCGCTCCCCGAGGGAACCCGACCACCGCATGTAGCGCGGGGGGGGGGGGAGGGGCGAGGCAGGCAGGGACGTACAGGTACGCCAATGTGCCTGTACGTGCCATTCTACCGACGTATATCTACATGCGGCGGTCGGGAAGTGGTTAACCTTTCCTTTTTACATTTCTTCAGTTACTTCCTGGTTTCCAGGCCTAGGCAAATGATGTCATATATCCCAGGAGTCTTCAGGAAGGAAGGAGGGGCTTTCTCAGTTAAGCACACCCTTCTGCCTGCATGCTTGAGCTAGGGGCAGATTAATTTCAGGAAGTAAATGCTACATAAGGAATCTGCCCTTATGCAAGATGGCCAGAAAAGCTAGGGGGGGGGGGGGTGTTTTTCAAAAGTGATGTCTCTGCAAAATAGATCATGGAGACGTGGATGGATTGCTTTGAACTAGGGCCGAAACAACTAATCGATTATGAAAATTGTAATCGATTAATTTCATAAATCGATTAATCGGCCAGTAACATAATGGGGTTAAAAAAACTAAAATGAGCCCTTTATAGTACAAAAAAGCAAATCGCTACTGTAAATATTACTTTCACTGTCCCACAGTAAAAAAATTAACCCCTTACAGTAGCGATTATATACTCTTTTTGTACTTATTTTAGTTTTTTTAACCCCATTATGTTACTAAACATCTCAGGCCTGGGTCACACCTGTTTTTTGGTGTTTTTTGCAGAAACACACTACAGTTCATTTACATGTTTTCCTATGGGACACGTTCACATCCATGATTTTTTTTCAGCTGCTGCGTATTTGGAAAGGGCAAAGACTTTTTAACGCAAAACGGTGCTATTATGTTTTTTTTGGTTCAATATACTTCAATGGAGAAGCTGCAGAAAAGCATGTAATGTGTTTTTGCTGCAATTTGTGTTTTGTAATCTGCCCAACAACAAATTGGGCCAAAAAAAAAAAATGCAACATTTTTTTTTTTTAAGGCTATTATCCGATTAATCAAAACAATAATCGGCCAACTAATCGATTATGAAAATAATCGTTGGTTGCAGCCTTACTTTGAACATTAACAATCAAATGACGTTTTTGGTTTGTGGTTCTCAGATGCAGTGTAGTTTGGCTTTAATGGGGTTGTAAAGGTTTTTTTTTTTTTTTCTAAATGGGTTCCTTTTAAAGTGGAGGTTCACCCGGAAATAAAAAATTTTACCCTTAGATTGATGCTCATTTTGTCAAGGGGAATCAGCTAGTTTTTTAAAAATCAAAGCATTACTTACCGTTTTAGAGAGCGATCTTCTCCGCCGCTTCCGGGTATGGTCTGCGGGACTGGGCGTTCCTATTTTGACAGGCTTCCGACGGTCGCATCCCAGATTCCCCTAGCTGATTCCCCTAGACAAAATGAGCATCAATCTAAGGTTAAAAATGTTTTTATGGGTGAACTCCCGCTTTAAGCTAGTGCATTGTTGGGTTCACTTACCTTTTCCTTCAATTTCCCTTCTAAATATTTTTTTTTTCTTTGGCTGAATTTCTCACTTCCTGTTTCTCCTCGGTAAGCTTGGCCCCATTATCCGAGCCGTTCTGGCTGAGGGATGGTCAGCGTCCTCGCCCCATCCCTTAGGATTTCATCCCTGCGGGGAGACGCACAGCCAGAACAGCTCAGATGATGGGGGCAAGCTTACTGAGGAGAAACAGGAAGTGAGAAAGTTAGACGGGAAATCGAAGGAAAAGGTAAGTGAACCAACAATGCACTAGCTTAAAGCTATTAGAACCTATTTAGAAAATAAAAAAACAAACCTTTACAACCCCTTTTAAGCTTTAACTTAAAAAATAAACAAACTGGATGCTGATTGGTTTCTGTGCAGAGCTGCACCAGGTTTTGCTTTTTTACTGAATCGACCTCATAGGGTTCCAATTAATGCAAAGCTGACAAACACGACTGTCACCCACAACATTCCATTGAGGTAAACTGGAATCTGCTGACCTGCGTTTTACCTGCATTTCAAACACAGGCTGGCTCTGTATACACAAGCCTTTTATACTCAGATAATTAGTAACACAATGACCGGTTGCTGCAGAGGTCGCCACTGATTTCCTTTACGTTGTTTCCAAAATAATCCTCAATGTCAACAAGCTTTATGCTGAAAAATAAGTTGGGGGAAACTTGACTAGAGGGGAATCAGAATACTTAATTTCTATTTATTTTTTGGTGAACTGGGTTCCTGTATTGTTTTTCTATAGGAATATGTTGTTTTAGGTATCCCTACTCTGGACTGTTGCTTGTGCACAGTAGAGGAAGACCCGGCTAGTTTTCTGCCCTACTTGGAAAAATTTCAGCATAATTATCAATCTTGCCAAGGCTGGTGGGGGTGGTGAGTGTGTGAGACAGGCGAGAAGGGTGTGCCTTTACAAAAAAAAAATCTTGTGAACTGGGTGTGATTGAGCGTGCGTGTTCTGTAGCTGGAGAGATTGGCACCCCCACCCCCTCCTTTTCATTGTGCTGTTTGCCTGCTCTCTAGCATTTCCTGGGATCCTGTCTCCACCCCCCCCCCCCAACAATTCCCCCAGCAGTACCAGCACAATCCAGCTTCATGCTGTATTCTGTTGCACTATGAGAGAAGAGAATCTGTTTATGCATACAGTGTACGGCTTTACATCCGCTACTATACTGTAAGTGTCAGCAAGCCTTGCCATTGTAACGGGGCACTCTAGCACTTGTATGGCTAGATCAGTGTTTCTCAATTCCAGTCCTCAGGCCCCCCCAACAGGTCAGGTTTTCAGGATTTCCATTATTTTGCACAGGTGATTTGATCAGTTTCACTGCCTTAGTAATCACCACAGCCTTTTCATCTGAGGGAAATCCTGAAAACCTGACCTGTTGGGGGGGCCTGAGGACTGGAATGAAACACTGGGCTAGATACATGCGTTGCATGCTGTTTTCAGGTGTCACTAGAATATGGCACTCCTGCAATTGCTTAATGATACTTTGACTTTATGCTTGTTACATATATATATATATATATATATATATATATATATATATATATATATATATATATATATATATATATATATACACACACATACATATAAAATTATATATATATATATATATATATATATATATATATAATTTTATGTATGTATGTATGTATGTATGTATGTATGTATGTGTGTGTGTGTGTGTATATATTTTTTTATTTCTGTATTTGAATTGATTTTTCACACAAGTGTCATCAATTCTGTCATGTCTTTTTCTAATGCTCCTTGTACACGGGGCATCCTGCTGCAGTGTGTCCCTTCTGATGCTTTTAGTGTGCCCAGGAGGGACAGTTGCAGTGTCCAGCCCTGATGCAGGGAGCCTGTCAGTCTACGGATGCACAGGGCTGAACTCTGTACTGAGTGGTTCCAGCTTTTAGGACAGGGGTCTCAAACTGGCGACTGGCTAAACTACAAGTCCCATGAGGCATTGCAAGGCTGACAGTAACAAGCATGACTCCCGCAGGCAGAAGCATGATGGGACTTGTAGTTTTGCAACAGCTGGAGGGCTGCCAGTTTGAGACCCCTGGTTTAGTGCCTTGTCTGTTTAGAATTGAGGTCTTCTGTGTTCCAGACGGTACTGTAGCTGAGACCTAAGAAAAAAATTGATGTAACCTGAGTCAGTATTCAATAATTTTGTACATCTGTCTTTAGTTTACAAATGTTTTTAGGCCTCGTGCACACTTTTATCCCTGGTACACGAGACTCCAGCCCTTGGGTTCAAGTGAAAGACACAGGCAAGCCATCAATACCGCTGTTGCATCCTGTAAGACTCTGAGGCTGACCGCTGCTGTGGCAGGATGGTGCACAGAGTTGTACTAGCATTTAGGGCAATATGTGTATAGGGGCAAATGCCCCGGAATGCTGGTAGCGCTTGGTGCACCGTCCAGCTGTCAGCCCTTGATATTTTTTATAGTTTTACTTTTTCACGCATTCATTTGCTTTATGAGTGTTTTAGAAGTGAAAACTATGTGGGCCTAATTGTGAATTGGCAGGCGCTGCATGCTCACAGAACAGTGTGGATCCAGTCTACGTCTGCACTGTGGACATTCACCTGTAGGGTTGCACCAATACCGTTTTTATCAATGAATAAGAGTACCGATACTTGTGCTCAAGTACTCCCTAATACCAATGCCGTTGTGAACGATTTAAGCCCATACATAATAAATGGATTCGGATCACATGCAATTTGAACAGGAATGCAGTGTGATTCCTGTCTGAATCGCATGCGGTTTCCCATTGCTATTGTGTGAACCCAGGCTTGTCATAGTAACTTCGGCCTGGGTTCACGCAGGAGCGGCGGGGGAAACGGCATGCGATTCTGATAGTTCTGGATGCTAAGGCCCCATTCTCATGGTTGCGCACTGTTGAGCATTTCTGAGCTAAAAAAAAAAACTATAGGCATTTGCATACAGCCATGGCCAGAAAGCCTTTACACATCAGGCTGATAGATGCTGCAGTTGAGCACATGTAATCGCACCTCTGCGTTCATGGCCATTCACCGATCCCTGTGCGCATGTAACTGCTCAGATGTGTGGCTACATGTGTAGAACCGATGTGTCTGTCAGCCTGTCACTGGCTATAGCTGCGCACAAGCACCTGTGACTCCTGGCTGCAGAAATATGCTCCTTCCTGACGGTGTGCTTCCCCTGCAGTCATGTGAATGTCGTCTAAAGTTGAACCTGTTAACGATTGTCCAGTGCTCTATAAAAGTAGATTGTTTTGGGATGGTAACGAAAGCTTGCTGGGGGAGTGGGGGGGGGATTAAAAAAAAAAAATTCTGCTTTCCAGGGAAAAACACTGCTCTAGATTTTCACCAGCAGGCATCGTTACATGGCCTCTGATTATAAGGGTTAGAGCCCACCATCAGTATTTACCTCCATTTAAGCTTTTTAAATGCCTTTCTGATCCAAGTTTTAAAATGGCTCTAAAGTCGGGAGTTTTTTTTGTTTTTTTTTACCTAAGTGTATTCTATGCATTAAGGTAAAAAAAAACTTCTGTGTGCATTGGCTCCCTCTGCTGACAGGCAAAAAGTAGGAAATTGAGCTGTAGAATAAATGCGTTAACCACTTAAAGTGGAGTTCCAGACTTATCAAGGGGTTGTAAAGGTACAATTTTTTTTTTTTTTTTTTTTTTTAAATAGCTTCCTTTACCTTAGTGCAGTCTTCCTTCACTTACCTCATCCTTCCATTTTGCTTTTAAATGTCCTTATTTCTATTGAGAAATCCTCACTTCCTGTTCTGTCTGTAACTCCACACCGTATTGCGAGGCTTTCTCCCTGGTGTGGAGTGTCGATCTCGCCCCCTCTCTTGGACTACAGGAGAGTTAGGACGCTCTCTACGTTGCAAATAAAGGAGCTGTGTGTTGGTGGGTCCATTGTAGTCGCTCCCTCCTCTCCCCTACAGCCACTGCTGGCTGACACGGGGGAGCTGGATCACTTAAAGTGGAGGTCCACACAAAAATGGAACCTCTGCTTTTCGGAACAACCAGAAGAGAGCGGGGACCAGTGAGGATGCGCAGTAGGGAATCTGGGGATTGAAGCCGCACCGCTTCACTTCCTGATTCCCTCACAGAGGATGTCGGCGGGGGCACCCCGAGCGATTGCTTGGCTTCGGCTGCCATCGCGGGCACCCTGGACAGATGAGTGTCCATTAAAAGTCAGCAGCTGCAGTATTTGTATCTGCTGGCTTTTAATAAAAAATTTGCGGACCTCCACTTTAACTGGGACGGACTGATTTGAGAATAGGTAAATATATGATTATCTTTTTTTACACAGATTAGTTGGCATATGTGTTAAGAGGGACATGTTAACGCTAGTGGTAAGGCCTCATGCGCACTAAGGCCTGGTTCACACCTATACAGGTTGCACTTTGCCTCTTTTAATACACGTTTTTGATCCATTGAAGTCTATGGAACCAAAAATGTGATAAGTCCCAGGCCCTTTCCATAAAATGCATAGGTGTGAACCAGGCCTTAGTTCTTCTGTATGCCTTCCCCCTGCATTTTCAAATGCGTTTGGGCGTTCATTTCATTGGTCAGAATATTAATTCTGGCCATTAAAATTAATGAACTCTCAAGCACTGAGCATGCCTAGTGTCACATCTGTTTTTTTTTTTTTTTTGTCCAAATGCTCCTCTCCTGGACACTATTTTGTTGACTTCAGATTTTTGCCCCTAAACGTGTGTGTGTGTGTGTGTGTACAAAAAGGCTAACATAAAGGGGCAAAAACAAAAGTCCTAGGCCTGTAAAAGGGGCATTTGACAGCTGCAGTGTGCATTGGGTCCTAAGCTGGAATTCCACTTTTGGGGCGACTTCACGCTGCCCTTTGGCTAAAGCTCAGCTAACCCATGGTTTTCATGTGGGTTAGCTGCACATTCCCCATAGACTTCAATTATGTCCTGCGGTTCTGGTCCACTTTCTGAAAGAATTCTACCAGGTCATGTTCGGTGGTCACTATAAGGTGAGTGGTCCCACGCTACAACCACATACAATGTGGTATGTTGTTGGTTTTTAGGTGTTAAAACAGCTGGTGAAGAGGTGACATATCCCTTCCTCACCATCTGTCAAATGCCCTTAGAAGAGCAATCCTTGGTGGATCACTTTTCAAAGGACAACGCTACCATAAACAAGCCCTTAATGCCTCCAAAGCTCCACTGTCATCCAATACAATGTCTAAGAACATTGCTATGTATCAAATGGCAAAAATGTTTGTAATTTATGTACGACCGCTTAGAGATGTGGTTTCCACAGCAACACAAAGCCTCCCATAGCTGCCAGCAGAACTGTCATACCCCCCCCCCCCAATTTACAACAGCAACACGGAACTTCGAGTGAGGCTGGGAGGAGCTGCTCAGGATATGTGCAATAAAGGTGTGTAGAAGGCTTCCTCTCACAGAGTATCACTGCGCACTACCGGGTCTAAAAAGTGCCGTGGAGAGACACCATTTATATTGCAATCAATACCTGTCAGGTGACAGAAATGTGTCACCAAGGCAAGAAATGAGAAATAAAGATATTTAACGAGTACAAATAAAAAAAGCATAATTTTAGAAGACGGTAATTGAGGGAACCTTGCAGATCATGGCTTTAAAGCAGAGTTCCACCCAAAAGTGTAACTTCCTCTTGCTCCTCGCCCCCTTACATGCCACGTTTGGCTTTCTTTAGATTTACCTTTTTAACTATGTAGTGCTAGGGCCTGCCTAATTGCATACAAATTTAGTGTTTTAAAGTGTTTAGGTTTGACCTCTATTCTATGGTTTTGGTAAATCCTAAAGGAAAGTTGTGCAAGAAAATTGTATAATGTATGGCCATCCGAAGTGTAAGGCCGGCACAATTGGATGCATCTCGTCATGTGGTTTGGAACTGTCATTTCGCACCGGTGTGAACGGGGGATAAAGGTCCTGCTGCCTTCACTGCTGGTCTCTTGAGACGCTAAGCTTACAGAAGCTTTTTTGTTCTTGTGACCTGTACTGACAGAGGGGCTGGCGGAAGGAATTGGGTATCCCTATACCTGGGGACTATAGGAATCAAATGATGGCAGGGTTGTACCAGATATCTGAATGATTAAACCTTAAATTCAAAGTGATGAAATCCATTTGATGTGTCACAGGAAATGTAATTTACTAAGTCAGTAGATGAGCCTTCTTTTCTTTGTGAAAACCTCACTAGGTGTGGCAGACTTTTTTTTTTTCTTTTTACAAGAAATAAATGATCCTGTGATTTTGATACATTTCTTCTGTTCCTGGATATTTTGAAGTCACACTGTTGCTTTTCTAGAACCAGTGGTGATGAATTTGACTGTTGGCAAAGGGGTATAGGGCCATACTGGGCAATCCAGGTGGGGTTTAAGGCCTTGTTCATACCTGAGCAATTTTTCTGCTTGGAGCTCTGAAACGCTCAACAAGCCTAATCCCATTCATTTCAATGGCTCCTGTTCACATCTGAGAAGTCTGTCACCTGAAGCAAAACGCTTGAGCTTCTTTTTGGCAGATTACAAGCTTTTTTGGCCCCATAGACCTCAATAGACACGCCTGACTTGAGCATTTTTATGAGCATTTTGTCGCTCGTTTTCTGCTCAAACGGCAGCTCTCCACCCCTAATTTCGTCCCCCCCCCCCCCTAGTGCTTTCTATTGGCTAAACAAAAACACATGAAGATGTAAAAGACTTGTAATGCGCTTCTAAAACACTTTAAAAATGCTTGTAAAAAAAAAAGGTGCAAAAACGCTTAAAACACGATTAAAAATCGTCAGTAAATCGCTACGCTCAGGTGTGAATGGAGCCTAGGGGATCACATCTTCTTTGTGTGTGTGTGTGTATAAATTATGTTAATACCACCCAGCTCCATTGACTAGAAAAAGAAAAAAAAATGTTGGGTGCCAGCTGTAATTTTTAGAGCATTGGTTACGTTATCTTTTTTGAAAGCTATACTTCACAAATTGTGTTTTTTGTCATCTTGATTTTTTTTTTTCATTAATTATCCAAGCTATGGTTTTGTGAGATGAATAACCCCCAGTATATTTCTGCCTCCTAATTGCACTTTATTTTTTCTCTCTTCAGAATTTGAGAAGAAAGGAAAGAAAGAAGCAAATCCAGAACTGGATCAGTTTCTTTGCCATGTGGCGAAAACTGGGGAGACCATGTAAGTGTGACATTACTGTACACAATGATTGGTGATAAATGTTGGCAACACTAGGGTGTTATCTGTGGATGTTCTCTGTTCTCCAGAATTATTGTCATACGGTAAATAAAGTACTGCCCTAGTATGCATGCTCACGTACTGCCTGCAGTAACTGCACTTAGAGCACAGGATGATGGAATAAATAACCATACCCACCCATTAAATTGGAACTAAACCCATCAATTTAACGGTTTCCCAGAACCGTCAAGTTCAAGGCATGCTGTGAATGATGGCGGTCACATTTGCCCTCAACTGAACTCTCAAGCCATTAAAGAGGAAGTAAAACCTATCAGTGAATCCTATAAGCGGTGGGTGGCGGGGGTGCTCAAGCTGTCTTGACTGCTTGCCGACCAGCCGCCGCAGTTATACGGGGGCAGGTCGGCTCTGCTGGGCGAGAGCACGTAGCTATTCGTCACCTCGCAGCCAATAGGGGCGATCGCCGCCAGGCACCCGCGATCGCTCGTTACAGAGCGAGGTCCGGGAGCTGTATGTGTAAACGCACAGCTCCCGGTCCTGTCAGGGGGGGAAATGACCTATCGTCTGTTCATTCAATGTATGAACAGCGATTTGTCATTTCCCCATGTCAGTCTCCCCCCCCCCCCCCTCAGTTAGAACACACCCAGGGAACATGATTAACCCCTTCCTTGCTCCCTAGTGTTAACCCCTTCACTGCCAGTGGCATTTTTATAGTAATCCATGCATTTTTATAGCACTGAACGCTATAAAAATGGCAATGGTCCCAAAAATGTGTCAAAAATGTCCGAAGTGTCCGCCATAATGTCGCAGTACCGATAAAAATCGCTGATCGCCGCCATTACTATTAAAAAAAAATATATATATTAAAAGTGCCATAAAACTACCCCCTATTTTGTAAACGCTGTAACTTTTGCCCAAACCAATCAATAAACGCTTTTTTTTTTTTTTTTTTTTTTTTTTTTTTTTTTTTTACGGAAAATATGTAGACTAATACGTATCGGCCTAAACTGAGGATAGATATATATATATATATATATATATATATATATATATATATATATATATATATATATATATATATATATATATATATATATATATATATATATATATATATATATATAATATTTGGGGGATAAAAAATATTATTTATTTTCAAAATTTTGCTCTATTTGTTTATAGCGCAAAAACTAAAAACCGCAGAGGTGATCAAATACCACCAAAAGAAAGCTCTATTTATGGAAAAAACAATTTTGTTTGGGAGCCATGTCGCACGACCGCGCAATTGTCAGTTAAAGCGACGCAGTGCCGAAAAGTGGCCTGGTCTTTGACCAGCAATATGGTCCAGTGGTTAAGCTCAGCCTAGAGCAGACAGTGCTAGAGTGGCCTCTGAAATGTCTGTATAGGCAACCTGCTGGGCAAGCATTACCGCTAGATATCATGTAAAGATGGGATGTGCAGGTTCACTTTGCTTTGTCACTTCTGTAAACTTAAGGGGGACAGGGGGAGTGTTTTCCTAATTATATCTCAAAGATGAGCTTACCTGTCAGTTATTTTGAACTTGTTAGGATCTCGTGTGTATGGAGTCGACACACTGTGCCTATTACCTTGCCTAGCCATCATAGTCACTAAAATGTATTGCTGTGATCCCGTTTTCTCTTGACTTTTGAAGTAAGCTCTAGAGTCTTTATTCAAACTGCTTGTTTTCAGCAAGACATACAAATTAGTAAAACGAGAGCACTCTATGTAAAGATGTGAGGTGATTTGGGTTCCATAATTGGGCAGGCCTGTGGGTGCTGTCAGGGACATTCTTGTCGCCACCCCTAATAGCTGCACACCACTACCTCTTGGCATTGTCTCCCCAACCCCCGCCCCCTGTATTCTGAAGGAATATGTGTGCTCTTCACCATCTGCACACCCCTTCTATCTGTTTCTTGCATTCCACTTCTGCATCCTTTTCGCCATAACTTGCAGATCCCATGAAAAAAATTGCTTTGCCTAGCGTGAGAGCACCGTCGCATCTATTCAGCCTCTAATGGCAAACCAGCTTAGAATCAGGATGAAACTTGCATCACTTATATTCAAATTTTGTAATCTATGCACATGTATATTTATCTGTACCATTGTTGCTTTGCTTGTTTTGTTATTGTGGTCTCTGGACCGATTTCCTGATATAAAAAAAACAAATTCCGTCAGGAATCTTGATCATGCCAGTAAGTACTTTGGGCTGTTGGTGGGGCTTGGAATGTGTTCATAACCACACACATGCCCAGGGAAAAATGCTGCATGAAGAGCAATGTTGCTCAGAAGTAATATGGTGGGCAGGTGGCAACAGACCAACAAAAATATAAATTTAAAATACAGGCAGTCGGGGGATTGGAGCACCCAACAAGAGATTACCACTTAAACATTCCTAATTTTAGCACTGTTGGATGCAGTACAAGTACAACTCCCATAAAAACAATGCAATGATTTGTAAATCTCATAAACCGTGTTTTTCTTATTCACAATAGAAACTAGATGACTTACCGTATCTCATTTTTAAACTGTGTAAATGTACCAAGAAAAAAAATAAGGTAATTTTGAAATTGATAGGAGCAACACATCTCAAAAAAAGTTGGAACATGTTTAGAACGTTGTGGCATCCCCTCTTCTTTTAACAGTCTGTAAATGTCTGGCAACTGAGGAGACCAGTTGCTGGAGTTTGGGGAGAGGAATGTTGTCCCATATAGGATTCTATCGGCTCAGTCCTGGGTTGTCTTTATGGTTTTTGTTTTAAGATACGCCAAAAAATTTCAATCGGTGAAAGGTCTGGCGTGCAGGCAGTTCAGTTAAGCCCACAGACTCTTCTGCCCCGTACACACGATCGCTATTTCCACGGTCACACTAATCTTTTCTGAAATTCCAAACCTCAAGAATGCGGTGACGTACAACGAGCCAAGATCAATGAAGTTCAATAGGCAGTTCGGCTCTTCTGCTTGATTCTGAGCATGCGTGTTTTTTGCGCGTCGTAATTGCATACAAACGCGATTCGCGACAGGAATTTTTCCGGTCACGAAAATTTGAGATCATGCTCTCAATCTTTTCTTGGCCAGAATTCTGACAGAAAAAGTGCGATGGAGCATACACATGGTCAGAATTTGTGACAAAAAGCTCAGATCGCACTTTTCTCTTCAGGAATCGCGATCTTGTGTACAAGGCATTATACTACTAAGGCATGCTGTTGTCATAGATGCAGTATCTGGTTTAGCATTGTCCTGCTCGAATATGCAAGTCCTTCCCTAAAACTGTGGTATATTTTCTTATTGATGGCTCCTTTCCAGATGTGCTAGCTGCCCATTCCATATGCACTGATGCACCCCCATACTATCAGAGATGCCGGCTTTCATAGTGAGTGCTGACAAGCCACAAGGTTCCTCTTATTACTCCAGAGGTGTCAAACTTGAATCGTCTGACCACAGAACAGTTTCCCAATTTGCAGTAGAATGTTTTGAATGAGCTTTGGCCCAGAGAAGATGGCATTGGTTCTGGATCATGTTCAGATATGGCTTATTTGCATAATACATTTTTTTACCTTTTTTATTTTTTATTTTTGGATGGCACAGCGATTTCTAGAAGTGTTCCTGAGCCAATGCAATGATGTCCATCACAGGATCAGGAACCTTGATCTTAGCAACCAGCTGTTTTATTACTATTCGTTTTATTACTATTCATCGTCGCTTTGAAGCAGCTTCCCGGTGTCCTCAGTGCCTCTCCAGGACGTCCTCTCCAGTGTCCTGAGCGTGTCACTTCCAGTCCACAGGCACCTCATCTCTTCTTCCATTCACCCTGGGGTCACCTAGCTTGAATCTACCACTCACTGGGTCCGAGACCCGAGTCCTCCACTTTTGCCTGAGATCCTTTCTATCGGCTGAGATCTGTTTTTAGGGTCATCTGCACCATCATCCACTGCGCTTTGCTGATAAAAGCCAATCTTACATGTTGGCTGCTTTTTATTCATGCATTTAAAAATAAAATAAACTGTGATATGTTTATACCTTTATTTCCTGGATTTGAGCTTGTATTCACTACCCAGCATCAATGGCTCTCCTCCTGTGCTGATTTCATCACAGAATCGCCCTTGGCCGGAAGATCATGCGCATCCAATATTGCTTTTCAGCCTTATTTCTTGAACACAGATATTTTTCCAGATTCTCTAAATCACAGGTGTCAAACACAAGTGGGCCGAATCCGGCCCTCCAAGCCATTTCATGTGGCCCTCACACCTCTCCTACAGCCCTCCTCTGGTCCAACTCCAGACCCTTACTTTCTTCTTTTTTTTCTTTTTATTTATTTTTTTGCGGCATCCAGCTCTCGCTTCCTTCTGTGGCGCCGGAAGTTCACCTGTCCCCCCTCCCTGCAATCTTCTGAGACATGACCCAGGTCCCAGAAGCTTGCCTGGCCATGCGCAGCGTGGCTTGTGCATGCGCAGTGTGTGCCCGGCTGTGAAACCACAGCCAAGCGCCCACTGCAAGAATGCCGGCGCTGTGGAGGAGCGGGGCTTCGTATGCCCGCATCCCCGGACCATGGGACAGGTGAGTATCTGATTTTTTAAGTCAGAAGCTACACTTTTTTGTAGCTGCTGAAAAAAAAAAAATCAGGCAGAACGCTGCTTTAACAACCACTTTAACTGCAGCAGAATACATTTAGGTGGTCTGCCCTGCCAGATTAAAGCTGTTCCTGTGTAGCTCTCAGGATTGGATGGTCTGAAATGCAAATCCTTTGGTAGGTAAAAACGGATCCCAAGTATGCATTTAAAAAAAAATTCTCGGAACATCGAAATTTACCAATAACTATGTAGTGTGAGTGACTGCTTACCTAACCAATTCATTGAAACACTATTCACGTAGACAGGGCCTCAAATTATAAATTGTGTTGCTGTGATTGCTCAAAAATATGAAATCCGGTGTGCCCAGCATTATTGGCCTGGTGCTCCTACTGCCTTGACGCATTGTGAGATCCACAGCTGCTGCTGTTCATGACAACGATGGGAAAGAAAACCCGCGCCATGAGAAAGTTGTCTTGCAGTTACACCCTCATTGCTTTTAACACTTGTTCATTACCTCCAGCAAGCCCCTGCCGAATTGCTTCACTGTTGGTGCTTTCACCAAACCATAGTTTGATCATTACACAGACTTCATTAATCACTTTGTCAGAGAAGAGATGTTCCCAAGTTGTTACATTTGCAGCTTGCTAAGATTTTAGCACAGACTCTTAAAGTTTTTGTATGTTTATCATGATGGGCATAGCTCAGTGACAGATGTATGCCTTACCTCTGTTCTGTGCAATTCACGCAGTCTCTGTCATAGGTAGAGACTAGGTAATCTATTTTGTATTCAGTGGGCAGATGAAAGGAATAAAATATCATCCAGCGTAGTCCCGATCCTCTGAATACGGAATTGCCTAATTTGTGTAGAGTTGCTTGGTTTCAATGTAGATGTATCGTGCAGTTGGATTCCCCTTTGAAATCTCTCATTCCCTCAACCTGCATATATCTAGATCGCTCTCAATCAGGTGTAGATCACAACTCTGTGTTTTGTGTGCGGCTGTGGAGTCGGAGGAAATTTTGGGTAGCTGGAGTCGGAGGAAGCAAACAATGCACTGACTCCTACTACAATCGGAACATTTAGGCTTCATTTCCACTGGCGTTTTTACAGCCACTGTTGTTAGGCTTTTTTACAGCTTAAAAACGCCTGTCCATGTTTATTTTGTAAAAAAAAAAAAAATTTTGTGAGCTGCAGCTTTAAAAATGCCGCGGTCGCGTTTTTGCGCGTTTTTGAGCGCTTTTTAACGTCTGGCGTTTTTACAGCTCTACTCTGGAGCTTCAGAACGCCCTGGTCCTGCGTTTTTTTTTACAGCTCAAAAACGCCTATGCCATTTGCAGCTCAAAAACGTCAATGTGGGCATGATGCCATAGAATAACATGGACAGGCGTTTTTAAGCTGTAAAAAAACGCTCAGAAAAGTGGCTGTAAAAACGTCAGTGGAAATGAAGCCTTAGGAGTCTAAACATTTATCTACCGACTCCACAGCCCTGGTTTGTGTGTGGTTTTTATATATATATATATATATAAATTAGATGTGCAAGCACAAAGAATTTTCCATATGAAATAGTCTTTCTTGTATCATCTTTAGTGATGCACACGTGAATCTGCCTTTTCTTTTATAGCGCATCCACTCCGCTCTTCCAGCCTCCTTTTTTAAATAACAAACACTGGCTGCGTGCTCACCTTTTTTAAAGCCTAGTACACACCACCACTAGCGTGTTGAATGAAAACTGTTCTGGTCAGAGCTGCTGTACTAACAATCTGATGTTGGTACAGCGATCTCCCCCTGCTGTTCTAATGTGTTCTGTGCACTCCCCCCGCCAGAACACTCTCTAGTCAGCGCTTTCAGCCATTGGCTTGGACCGCTGACCGGGAGCCGATCGGTTGCTGGTTTTCCAGCATGCTCGCCCAACAGAAGTTGGCTGAACAGCCAGCTGCCATACACAAGGGCCGAATGTCTGCTGTTTTTTATTGAACCGGCCAAAGTCGTCTGACATTTAGCCCTTGTATACTAAGCTTAGAAGAGTCCCCCCCCCCCCCCCCCCCACCAAAAAAATGTAAAGTCAGCAGCTACAAATACTGTAGCCTGGAAGGTGCCAAATGTGGCACTGAAGGGGGTAGAAGCTAACAAGTTTAGCTTACCCTTTTGGGTGGAGTTCCGCTTTAAGTATGACCCCACATAATAAAAGGTCATACAGTGCATTTATCCCATTTTTAAATGGAATTCTTTCTCCTCCAGCACTTTTTTTTTATCCTCCACTAGTCAGATCCAAGGGTATGGTCCTACAGCTGGTCCAAACAAACTATATCCCTCACTAACATGCGAGGCCTCTGGATGTGCGGTATGAATTGTATGCAGCTGAGGCTAAATGCAGCGTTCCGCACTGTTCCGGGCCGACACTTCCTATCTCATACCCAGAACACATTAAAGTCTATTTGATTGGTGCTCAGCCAGTCATAGATGAATGCAAAGCTTGCTCTGATTGGCTGAGTCAGAGAGGTGGGCTGAGGTTACAACCTCGGACTATTCATTACTAGAATACATTGCTTTCTCTGAATGGCTGGCTGAGCGCCAATCGGATAGACTGTAATGTTTTCTGAATAAAGCTCCAACCTGGAACACCGTGCTGTATGTAGCCCAGCGGCCTCACATTAGCGAGGGACATAGTTTGGGCCAAGCTGTCCCAAACTAACTATGTAAAGTGTATCAAAAGCTTTCAGCCTGCTGACATCCGCTGTACAGAAGCATGGAGCCAGTCACAGCTGTGATGTGTTCTGATTTGATACAGTTATCACAGAACAGAGCCAATGTTGCATAAACGCAAGCGGCTCAAAGTGTTCTCCACTTGTTCCTGCAGGAATAATGTAACCTTTTTATTTTCAGTGTTTTGTAACAACTCAAACAGAAGTACAAATTCAGAAGTACAACACCTATGTGTTGTGATAAACATTCGCTGATAGACTGCAGAGTAATGTAATGCTTGTGTGTTGTGGTGCGCTACCTCAAAAAATAATAATGCATCTCCAATGTTGGCTGCATTCTAATGCATTGGCAGCCCATTCATTTATGGATTTATTAGTAGCCTCTTACCCTATACCGTTCCCACACTCCTAGTCTTCGCTGCACTTACCTCAGTGGATGACACAGTCTGTTGTGGTGGTCCTGGAATTTGAAAATCACATTGTTCTAGCTCCCCTTTTTTCCTGGGGATGCTTCTACAGAACGGTTCTAATTGGTTAGCGTGGCCACTTGCTGACGCTGACCAATCAGACCTGCTTCGGTCAATCACAGCTTCCTTAGGAAATGAGGAAGGTCAGTGTGGTTTTCAAATCCCGGGACTGCTGTGTGGATAGTGAAACTAGTCCAGACGATATTGTGGTGGAGACACTGGGGGGGGGGGGGGGACATTTAGACTAAACCTGCTGGTTGGCTCCTAACTTTTTGGTTGGGGTTTCCCCTGCAATGTTGCCAGGCATATTCATGGTCCCGTGTGACTCTTGATGGAGCATTTTTTATGTGCCCCTTTTAACTGCAGCAGTTTTTAATGCTCCCAAAAAGTCATAAAAAGCTCATTATCCAGTTGTGGCTCATCTTGGACATAAAGTAAGTTTTGTTCGCGAACAGCTGATGCAAACCCAGTTATACTAGAGCAGTTTACAAATGTACCCATGAAGACAGAGTGGTGCACGGATCATTAAAACTAAATGCTCCCTTACCTTTTAACAAGCTGTTTATGTGTTATGAAACCTTCTGTTGGTCTCGCCTAATAATCTCGAGCATTAGACTGGCTTCAAGTGGCACTCCACACAAATGGCTTAAAAGACCGTTGAACATGCATACAGTGGATAAAATAAGTATTGAACAAGTCACCATTTTATCTAGGTATTTCTAAAGGTGCTATTGACATGAAGTTTTCACCATGTCGGTAACAACCCATGCAATCCATACATACAAAGACCCCAAAAAAATAAGTTCAGAAGTTTAGGTTGTGTATGAAAATGGAATGACACAGGGAAAAAGTATTAAACACGCAAACTGAAATGTATTTAATGCTTCATACAAAATCCAAAAAAAATTACCAAATTATTTGTACTCGGGCAAATGCACCCATGCATCACCTGATACCTGGACAGTCAGGGATGATCGGTGCGGCGGGGGGGAGTTATAAGCACTGATCACCCCTGTATAGATTGCACTAAAGTCTGACAGCCGATTCCCCCTGGCTTTCAGATGCTTTTGTGAAATCTATACAGGGTGATGATCGGTGCTTGCTTGTAACTGCCCCACTGCACCGATCACCGCTGACTGTCCCCGTATCCTCCTCTAGGGCCCCCTCTATTCTGCTGTCCAACTCTGCCCCTTCTCCTCGATCTGTCAAAATGGAGAGCGGAGGTAGGAGCCGGTAAACCCGGCTCCTTTTCATTAAGAATGAACAGTCAGTGATCACTGACTGTCCATTCACATAACTGAAACATTGTAACCTGTGATTATGTTTCAGTTTATGAATGGAGAGTAGCTGCTGTCTCATCTCCATTCATTTTCAGCGCAGCTGGGGAAGTGGAGAAAGTGACTGGGGAATCCCTATCCCTATCAGTTGAGAGTGAACCAGTTGATATTAATTTGCAATGACAGGGGGCAGGTTTGCTTTCTAATTGATAGATTCTTGGCTTTCCATGCCTTTTTTGCACCTCCCTTTCTTCATGTATTCAATACTTATTATTTTTTTTTTTTTCCTGGTTTATTCTGTTTAGAAACTAATTTATGTGTAATAAAACAGATTTGTTTTGGTTTCTTTGTATGGATTGCATGGGTTGTTGCCAACGTGGTGAGAATTTCATGTCAATGACACCTTTAGAAACCCAATTACCTAGAAAAATGGGGACGTGTTCAATACTTTATCTGCTGTATATTTACTGCTTTACCTGCCAAAGATTTTCGCAGTTCTGTATTAGTGATTTTTGCCCTTAACTGCTAGGCTGCAGCATTTGGATCATCATTTTTGTTTCCTGGTTTTGCTTTACAGCAGGGGCATTGAATTAAAATTCACCGAGGTCCGAATCGCACATTTTTCCTATGGCTCAGATCTTTTTCATCTCACACACACTTGTTTCAAAGTCCTCTTCTTACATCCATGCCCTGTGTTCCCCTTGCATATCTGTTACCCCTCCATTATGTCACAGTTGCCCTCCGTGTCAATGTTGACCCCCCCCCCCCCCTTTTTTTGTATAGAAGTAGTTAGGCAGACATTCCAGGAGCAGCAGCTTTCAGCCTTTCATAGCGTGGGGCTGGGCTGTGCACCTGTGGCTTCTGCCTAGACCTAAATGCCGGGGCTAAACACCCAGTGTGCATGGGCATTAAAACTTCAGAAACCCCCAAGAACAAAGTGTGGGATTCATAGAATATATGAATTGAAAGGTTACATAAATGTGTAGCTGTTTACTGTATTTGGTATAGTGACTATTGGCTCACATCGCAGCTTGGAATTCTCGCTGTAGATATCGCATAGTGAAATGTTTTGGAAAACTTTCTGCCCTGGATCCTGTCCAGGAATTTCCTCACCACAATGTCTACTGTCATGAGTGCCAGAGTTCAGCTAGCTGGGTGCTGCGGAGGTTTTGCAGAGCATCGTCTGCAGCACTTCGCTAACAAATGTCTTGAAGTTTCCTTTTAGCAGAGCCTGACTACCCGAAGTAAATATTGATGCATACAAGTTCACTGACGGCACTGCTTTTTATGCACACTTCACATTTTGAAGAAGGCTGACCGTTGACGGTACTCAGACAGCCAATTGTATCCTTCCTCCACAATGTAGAATGCATGACTTTTTTTTCTTTGTTCTCTGAAACAAAATGTAAGGGTCCCACTATGCAATTGCTGTGCTGGCAGGGGACTGGCTTTATACTACATGGGCTGTAGCTGCTATAAAAAGAAACCAAACTAAGTTGTTGAACAGCTTTTGATTAAAGTGATTGTAAAGGCAGAAGGTTTTTTATCTTGATGCATTCTATGCATCAAGATAAAAAAACCTGTGTGCAGCAGCCTCCCTAACACTTTCCTGAGGTCCCTCCTAGATTCAGCGATGTTGCCGCATAGTCTCGGCTGCCCTGGACTCCACCCCCCTCATTGGCTGAGACAGCAGCCTAGCGCTTTTTGCTGCCAATCAGTCAGTCGGCCAATGAGGAGAGCAAGGGAGCCAGGTCACTGGTCCTTGTTTGAATGGACACAGGGAGCTGTGACTTGGGTGCCCCCATAGCAAGCTGCTCGCCTGGGGGGCACTCGACAGAAGGGATAGTTGGGTTTTAAAGGTCTGAGTAACCACTTCCTGACCAGCAACACACCCGTACGTTGCTGGACTTTGGGTGGTTATACCAGGCATCACCCCAGTACTATGTGTGTGTGTGTGTGTGTGTGTGTGTGTGTGTGTGTGTATCTCTATCAACTAATCGATTACTTTTTTCATCGATTTATCGGCCAGTAACATAATGGGGGTTAAAAAATAAATAAAGCACACCAGTAGACCCTTTTCGACTCTCTCGTGGTCTTAAAGGGGGGACAGCGTGTGCTATATTAACCAGAGTGCCAATGAGATCATCAGACTTTTTATGTCAGATTATCAGTAATGGCGGATCTGTACAGAGTTGCTCACTTATCACAGGTGAATTTTCAACCCTCTCTGGTCACATGGTCCCGTGTGTCGTGCAGGCTGGAGGAGAGAGCGATTCAACGGCGGCTAGCGAAGCCTGCAGCCGTGACATCGCCCAAAGCCTTCGATGGCCCATCCGTTGTTGGCATGCCCTCTTCCACCCTGCAGCTGCGCCGGCTGACACGGGAGCCGGATCACATGCCTGGAGCAGATATATATCTGTTTCATACACCGGTTAGGTTAGCAGAAAGGGGGAGGGGACGGGTTAAGGCTCAATAGGTGGAAGCTGAAATATGGAGAGTGGTTTGGTTATAATTCGCCTGTAAAAAAAAAAAATTTATCCCTTTATGGTACAAAAAGAGCACATCGCTACTGTAAATATTACTTTCACGGTCCCACAGTAAAAAATGAACCCCCTTACAGTAGCAATGATTTGCTCTTTTTGTACAATTTTTTTTTTTTTTTTTTTTAAATCCCATTATGTTACTAAACATCTCGGACCTGGGTCACACCTTTTTTTGTTGCTTTTTGCAGAAACACACTACAGTTCTTTTACATGGTTTTCCTATGGGACACGTTCACATCTATGCTTTTTTCAGCTGCTGCATATTTGGAAAGGGCAAAACGGTGGCATTTGTTTTTTTTTTGTTTTTTTTTTGGCTCAATATACTTCAGTTTTAGAAGCTGCAGAAAAGCATATAATGCGTCTTTTGCAGCAATTTTTTTTTTTTTTTCAATCTGCCCAAAATGCAAGTTGCAAAGTTATTAACCGATCGAAACAATAATTACTTCTGACCACAATAAGTGATCCAATTTTTTTTTTTGAAGCAAGTCTTAAAAAAAAAAAAAATTAAAGTGCCCCATGCTAACGTGCAAAGTTGACCGTGCATGTACGCAAACAGCGTTCATCCCACAAATGGGAGTTATCGCCACAAACGTCGAGATAGGGGCAGTATTTCTAGCACTAGACGACCTCTCTACATCTAAAGTGGTAACCTGTAAATCACTGAAATCTTAAAGCGGGGGTCCACCTAAACTGCTTTTTTTTTTCTTTTGCCGCTGACTTTTAAAATAAGGACACTTGCCTGTCCTGGGTGCCCGCAAAGTCGCCACCTGAAGCCTATCGATCTCTCGGATGCTGCCACTGCCATCTTCGGTAATGTAATCAGGAATTGAAGCCTTGCAGCCTCACTTCCTGGTTCTCTACTGCACATGTGCAACGCCATTGGTCCCTGCTCTCTTCTGGGACCTGTGTGTCTCCCAGAAGACGGCGGGGGGATAGGGAAGTGGTGTAGATACCCGCGAGTTGCTCGGGTATCTATGCCTGGAAGTGGGAGCAAAATGCCTGTATTACACCGGTATCTGCTGCACTCCCTCCCGAAAGGTGTCAAATCCACCGGAGGGGGGGTGGGGGTTTCCAAAAAGCAGAAGTTCCATTTTTGGGTGGAACTCCGCTTTTAAAGAACCTACTTCATTTTAGTGACATTTTTTATTTTGCTTTTGTTAACTCCCAAATACTTGAGATTTTTATGTGGCCCTGCCTGGTATGTGCACTGGGTGCTGAATCACGTTGGGACTTTATTTTGCAAAGGCTGTGTAACACCAGGCAGGGCTGGCTGAATAGTGAAGATCTATGAACCAGGGCTGAAGCTAAGTGTCAGATGTACTGGCAGACCGTGTACTGTGTCTGCAGGATCCTAGCATTGCTCCCATCCACTGCTGATCGCAGGTACAATGCTTTTACAGGCTCCAGTGCAAAAAAATAAATGCACAGGAGGTTGATCCCTTTTTGTTTGCCCCTACAGAGATCCCCGTGTGTGTGTGTGTGTTTTTTACTATACATTATTTTTCTTGTGGAAAGAGGGCTTCTGAAACTTGGGTTGGCATAGATCTTTATTGTAGGACATGGGGAAATGTGATGCATTTTACTTTTTAAACTGTGACTTTATTTAAATGTGTTTTTAATTAACCCTTTCCCTCAACTTATTTTCTTATAGCGTTCAATGGCTCCAGTTTAAGGATTACTTCATGTATAAGCTAGAGAAGGTTATGGATGATTTCCGGACAGCTGCTCCAGAGCCCAGAGGTCCTCCCAATCCAAATGTGGAATATATCCCCTTTGATGAGATGAAGGATAGAATACTCAAGATTGTTACTGGTTTTAATGGGTAAGTTCTGAGGACAAAATAACTGGGCAGCTACAAGAAGAAAAATATGAGACTTTTAAAAACAAAAAATAATTTCCAAAGACTTTATTACCTTTTTTTTTTTTTTTTTTTTTTTTTTTTTTTTTTTTTTTTGAAATGTTGAATACAGCTTTGAGTCAGGACCATGGAGAATCAACCAGGTACTGTAGGAGAATCAAAGGGACAATTGATTAGGCAAAAGCAGTATGCTATACCTTGTGCCTTAAAGGCACAGGAGCATTTTATTTTTTTGGGAGGGGGGTGTTTCTTTTTGTTTTTATTTTGAGAGGTAACAACTACTTTAATGGTCTTTAACCACTTCCCGACCTCCTCATGTACATTTACGTTGGCAGAATGGCACGGACAGGCACAATCACGTACCTGTACGTCCTCTGCTAGATGTGGGTGGGGGGTCCGATCGGGACCCCCCCCCCCCGGGACATGCGGAGGTCGGGTCCGCTCGGGGAGCGATCCGGGACGACGGCGCGGCTATTTGTTTATAGCCGCTCCGTCGCGTTCGCTCCCCGGAGCTGAAGAACGGGGAGAGCCATGTGTAAACACGGCTTCCCCGTGCTTCACTGTGGCGGCGCATCGATCGGGTGATCCCCTTTATAGGGGAGACTCGATCGATGACGTCATTCCTACAGCCACACCCCCCTACACTAGTAAACACATACACAGTGATCCCTAACTCCTACAGCGCCCCCTGTGTTTAACTCCCAAACTGCAACTGTCATTTTCACAATAAACAATGCAATTTAAATGCATTTTTTGCTGTGAAAAATTACAATGGTCCCAAAAATGTGTCAAAATTGTCCGAAGTGTCCGCCATAATGTCGCAGTCACGAAAAAATCGCTGATCGCCGCCATTACTAGTAAAAAAAAAAAAAACTATCCCCTATTTTGTAAACGCTATAAATTTTGCGCAAACCAACCGATAAACGATTATTGCGATTTTTTTTTTTTTTTTTTTTTTTTTTTTTTTAACCAAAAATAGGTAGAAGAATACGTATCGGCCTAAACTGAGGGAATTTTTTTTTTATATATGTTTTTGGGGGATATTTATTACAGCAAAAAGTAAAAAATATTGCATTTTTTTCAAAATTGTCGCTCTATTTTTGTTTATAGCGCAAAAAATAAAAACCGCAGAGGTCAAATACCACCAAAAGAAAGCTCTATTTGTGGGAAAAAAAGGACGCCAATTTTGTTTGGGAGCCACGTCGCACGACCGCGCATTTGTCTGTTAAAGCAACGCAGTCCCGAACTTTAAAAACCCCTTGGGTCTTTAGCCAGCATATTGGTCCGGGGCTTAAGTGGTTAAAGAGACCCTGCCTCCAGACCATTGATTTCAAAACAATTGCGGACTCTGATGTCACTCAAGTGATATGCCTTTAGCCCTTTTTCACATTGAGGGCGGATTTAAAATCGTGCAAGTAAAAGTACAGAAACTACTTTTGGGAATCAATGCGGCATCGTACCCATTTGGATGGTGCAGTTGATGGCGATTTGACGTGTCAAATCTCGTTAAAACGGCCTAAAGTAAACATGGACATGCTGCCATTCAGTGCAAGGGAATCCTAATCGGAGCGACTCAAGGCGTTCCAACTAGAAAAAGGTTTCTGCACTACTTGGTGGCAACTTTGGAACGACTTGCATTAATTTCAATTGAAGTTGTGCTGTACTGGGGGCGGCTTCAATTGTGAACCGAGCCTTAGCATTTCAGCTTACCCCTTCCCTTGAAGCTGCATAAAAGGTTTTGTAGTGAGTAGCTGGGTCAGCATCGAATGATTAGACACTCCAAGGAAAGGAGAGGGCTAAGGCCCCTTTCACGCTTTTGCAACTTGAAAGTCTTGTGACTAGATGCAATGCCTGTGTAATCTTGAGGTCTATGGACTTTAAGTCGCATCAAACTTGCACCAAAGGGCAGGGACTACTTTGAAGTCGCAGAAATCTGAATGGTACACATTGGAAATCGTGGAATATGACTATGCATGTCCCAAGTCACAGGACAAGTCGTACAAGTGTGAAAGGGGCCTAAGCCATGTAAGGAGGGAAGGGAACTGTGCTAGGTAGTTCACTCTTTTTATGAAGAATCAAATTTTCCAGCAAGTTCAGAGGTGTATTGCAAGTGAACAAAAAAATATTTACGTGAAAGAAAAAAAACAATGCAAGTCAATTTTTTTTTATATATATTTTCTGCATGTTTACCAACAATTTAAGCTGGTAATTGGGTGTCTAGCCTCTTTACGCTCACAAACCCTATATGAACGCTCCTTGATGCCCCATTAATAACCGTCGTCCTATTCAATATTCGCTGACACTTTGGACAAACGCTATCACTCAAGTTCATACTAACAATTGGAAACCAGTCGGAATTGTTCCTGATCATGTGATCACTGTTGCATGCAGAGTTGAATGATCAAAGTGGAACTAAACCTAACTTCTCATAAACTGAGAGCAGGCAGCTCTCTATTGCAAAGAGACATGTTTTTCTTTATCGTACATCACGGGACACAGAGCAGCATATTCATTACTATGTGGGTTATATGGAGTACCTTCAGGTGTTGACACTGGCAATCTCAAACAGGAAATGCCCCTCCCTATATAACCCCCTCCCATAGGAGGAGTACCTCAGTTTTTACGCCAGTGTCTTAGGTGTTAGACCCCATTCACATCTAGGCGTTTTTACGCCTGTAGCGCTACGCCTCTGCCGCCAGAGGGCTGGAAATACATGTCCCTCTATGGAGATGGTTCACATCTCCACGCCGAACGCCGGACGCCTGTCGCCTGCGGCGTGAAAAAAGGTCCCGGACCTTTTTTTCAGGCGTCTTCGAGCGTTCGGCTAGGAGATGGCAATCATCTCCATAGAGGGGGTCATCTTGGGACACATCTAGGCGGACAATACCCGCGTTTTGTCGCCGCAAATCGCGGTACAAAACGCCGCTATTTTTACCGCGATTTGCGGCGACAAAACGCCGCGATTTCGTCCGTCTAGATGTGAATGCAGCCTAAGTCATGGTTTAGCTTGCCTCCGCATCCTTGGGATTAGGTGAGCTACCGGTTCTGTCCAAAAAAGCCTGAGCGCTAAAGTGGTCAGTAACCGGACCCCAAACCCTTGGGGTATAGCCCATAATGCTTTCTTTTTAAGAGAGCTGGACCCTGGGCCCAGAACTTAGAAAACCTTTGGGCGCCTAATGTTTTCTGTTTGCCAGGGTGCTGTATGGGTCCAGGACAGTGGATCCTTCATGGAAGAAGAAGGTTCCCAGGGCCTGAAGGTCTAGACATCCCCACGGAGATGGGGGAAGATTGGGCCTCTTGCTTGGCAAAGTCCTGTGGCATGGAGCAGGTAAGTAAGGGGAAAAACTTGCGGAACTTGGCTCTTAGCAAGTTTTTTCTGGGAGGTCACAGGGGACATGCCTAAGGTTATGCATTGCATCTGGCAAACCAGTCACATATCATGAAGATAGGATGGCTCTATATGTTATCATTCCCCATAAAAAGTGACCTCCCTGGTAGTGTTGGAAAAGCTGTGAGTGGGGCCTTTTGTGTACAAATGTATGTGTGTGTCAGAGAGCTATGCTTACCTGCAAGCCTCCAGGCGATGCTCTATCCAGTCCTCTTCCTCATGCCTGCAAGGCAGGCAAAAAACGCTGACCTCCTCGTGTGTTCCAGGCCTGCGGCTGCAGGAACAGAGAGGCCCTTCCTCCCAACCCCCCCCCCGTCGGCGGGCGCGCGCGCGGTGCGCGTGCACGTGTTATAGGCGCATTTGGCGCCGTTTTAGCTGGGGGGGAAGGGCGGGTCAGTGGTTTAAGGAAGGGGCGGCCCTTCCTTAGTGCCACAGCTCATTCAATACTTTGGCTTGAGGGAGGAAGGACTGGAGTGAAGCAAGGGGCGCTGAGGACACACAGTGGCCAGAAAGAATACTACAGTCTTCAGAAGATTGTGGTTTAGCCTAGGAATAGGCTGTTTTTTCTTTTCCATCTCATAGTCTTTTCTTTGGCAATACTACTCAGGGGGATAGAATGTTTTTTCTTGCCTAGATTGAAAAAAAAAAAAAAAAAAAAAAAGAAGAAAAGTGTCATCTGGGGTAGAGGAAACATTTTTTATTCCCCAAACAGGTGTTTGGGCATTTAACTATTTATAAGTCCCAGGTACCAATAAGTAGCAGGTGTGCCTCGGTATTGTACCATGGCATCAAAGAACAAGCCAGAGGGTACAAAAGGTGGGGATTCCCCCACAGAGTCTGAGGTCTCGGACAGAGCTATGCCGCTGCTTTCCCCACAGGGAGCCTTTGGGCCATCGGGATCTGGGGCTGGAGCTGACGCGAGTCAACCCAACCCTAAGATGGTCACGGAGGAGGTGTTGCTCACCTCTTTAAATGAGATGCGGAGAAGCATGGGAGAAATGATAGCCGCAGCTATGCGGGGTAGTAAGCGGAATAGATCTCCGTCACCCGTGCGCGGACCCTCGGAAGAGGAGGTCCTTTCCTCTGGGGAATTGGACGACCTCTTGGACAAAGACCAAGTAGGTTCAGGGATCGAAGATCCGGATACAGAGGAGTCTGGGGCAGTCTCCCTGAGGGAGAGCTGGTGGATTCAAGGCTTGACGGACTTGGTCCATAAGGCATTCAACCTGCCTGTACCAGATCTCCAGGTATCGACGATTTCAGCTTTGGGCTCACTGAGGGCGCCTCAAAGCAGTGCTGTGTTTCCGATCCATCCTCTATTGGAGGGAGTCTTGTTCCAAGAGTGGAACAAACCAGACAAGGTGTTCTTACCACCTAAGAAATTTTCTGTCTTATATCCTATGGAAGAAAAGTTTTCCAAGAGATGGGCTTCTCCTGCAGTAGACGCAGCCATCTCATGTGTTAACAAATCGTTAACATGCCCTGTAGAGAACGTACAGGTTTTCAAAGATCCAGTTGATAAGCGCTTGGAAGCACTACTTAAGAACTCCTTCACTTCTGCAGGGGCAGTAGTACAGCCAGCCGTGGCTGCGATTGGAGTCGCTCAAGCTTTATCAGATCAATTTAAGCAAATGCTTGAACTTATTCCTGCCGAGCAGGCAGAAGAATTTTTGGATGTCCCTAAGGCCATATGTTTTACGGTAGACGCAATCAAGGATTCCATCCAGCAAGCGTCACGTTTATCGTTATCCCTTATCCATATGAGAAGACTCTTATGGTTGAAAAGCTGGGAGGCTGAGCCCCCATGCAAGAAGCTCCTGGTAGGGTTCCCCTTCCATGGAGGACGGCTCTTCGGAGAGGACCTAGATAAATACATTCAGACCATTTCAAGCGGCAAGAGTACACTCTTGCCAACTAAGAAGAAGGTTCAGGGGCCTGCGTTTAAACGACAGTCCTCCCCTGGGCAGGGGCCCTCTAATGCCAAGCAGTATCGACGGCCTCCTGCAAGAGCAAACTTCGGCTTCAACAGCAGATCAGAAGGACAGGCTGTTAGAGGCAAGAGGCAGTGGTTTCGCAAGCCAGCAAAACCAGCCCCCAAGTCTACCTCATGAAGGGGCGCCCCCACCCACGAAGGTGGGGGGAAGGCTGCGACTCTTTTCGGAGATTTGGGGCATTCCCGACGAGTGGGTACGGTCTTCCGTGGCCACAGGCTACAAGCTAGAGTTCCTAAGGTTTCCTCCTCCTCATTTCCAGGAGTCGAGGATTCCAAACGATCTGGAGAAAGGAGCCGCATTAAGATCGGCTCTAGATCATCTACTTTCCCAGGGAGTAATAGTAGAGGTACCAGTCCTGGAACAGGGGCTGGGTTTCTACTCCAACCTAATGGAGGCTACGGCCCCCCGGGTGTTCACGAAGGTTCTAGCTCCAATCCTAGCCAAGCTAAGGATCCAAGGGGTCACGATCCTAGCATACCTGGACGACCTCCTAGTCATAGACCACTCGTCTCCCGGCTTGGAGCGAGCAGTGGCCCTCACGGTCCAATACCTCGAGAGGTTCGGCTGGGTCCTAAATCGAGAAAAGTCAGCATTCCAGCCCACAAGGCAGTTGGAATATCTCGGCATGAGATTAGACACAGAACAACAAAGGGTGTTCCTACCTCTGAGGAAGGTCAAAGCCATCAAGGAATTAATCCTACTGGTTCTAAGCAAGAAAGAACCGACTATTCGCCTATGTATGAGACTACTAGGCAAGATGGGGGCTACATTCGAGGCGGTGCCATACGCCCAGAGCCACACTCGCATCCTGCAGGCAGCCATCCTGTCAGCATGGAGCAGAAGGCCACAGGCCTTGGATATCCCGTTGCCACTCTCATCAAGAGTCCGGCAAAGTCTGTGTTGGTGGTTAGACCCTCAGAATCTACTGAAGGGAAAGTCTTTCAACCCAGTGGCTTGGAAGATAGTGACCACAGACGCCAGCCTGACGGGCTGGGGAGCGATTGTGGATGGTTCCACTCGCCAAGGTATTTGGGCAAGGCCAGAGAAGCTTTTACCCATCAACATCTTGGAGCTCAGAGCGGTTCGACTAGCCCTCAGGGCTTGGACGTCGAAATTGCAGGGGTTCCCGGTGAGAGTTCAATCAGACAATGCCACGGCAGTGGCATACATAAATCACCAAGGGGGAACCAGGAGTCAGGCCGCTCAGAGAAGTGAGCTTGATTCTCCTAGGGGCAGAGGCTCATGTGCCCTGCATATCGGCAATATTCATTCCCGGAGTGGACAACTTTCAGGCGGACTTCTTAAGCCGCCAGACTCTATTGCCGGGGGAATGGTCTCTGCATCCACAAACCTTTCAAGCACTCTGCCAAAAATGGGGAGTGCCGGACGTGGATATCATGGCATCGAGACTCAACAAGAAGCTAGACAGGTTCATGTCCCGCTCAAGGGATCCGATGGCCTGCGGAACCGATGCTCTGGTTTGCCCTTGGCATCAGTTCAAACTTCTTTATGCGTTTCCCCCGCTCCAGTTACTACCCCGCCTGCTGCGCAGGATCCGGGTGGAGCACATACCAGTCATCCTGGTAGCTCCAGCATGGCCCAGAAGGGCATGGTACTCACTAATCTTAAGGATGGTAGTGGGAGACCCTTGGACTCTTCCTCTACGGCCAGACCTGCTATCGCAAGGTCCGATCCTCCACCCTGCCTTACGGCATCTAAATTTGACGGCCTGGAAGCTGAATCCCTGATTCTCAGGGGTAGAGGTCTGTCTCAGAAAGTAATCTCTACCCTAATCAGAGCCAGGAAACCGGTCTCTAGGGTGATTTATTACAGGGTCTGGAAGGCCTATGTAGGCTGGTGTGAGTCCAAGCGATGGCTTTCTCGCAAATTCACCATTGATAGAGTTTTAAGTTTTCTCCAGCTAGGAGTGGATAAAGGATTGGCATTAAGCACAATCAAAGGACAGATTTCTGCTCTGTCAGTGTGGTTTCAGCGGCCGCTGGCCACCCACTCGCTGGTTAAGACCTTCCTTCAAGGGGTCTTACGTATTAAACCTCCAGTTAAATCCCCGCTTTGCCCGTGGGATTTAAACCTTGTTCTGTCAAGTTTACAGAAACAACCGTTTGAGCCGTTGGCTGAAATTCCTTTGGTTTTACTGACATGGAAGTTAGTATTTTTGGTCGCCATAGTTTCCGCAAGAAGAGTATCGGAACTGGCGGCCTTATCCTGTAAGGAACCATATCTTATTTTTCACAAGGACAGGGTCGTTCTCCGCCCTCATCCTTCCTTCCTACCGAAGGTTATATCCAGTTTTCATTTGAACCAGGATTCGGTATTACCATCCTTCTTCCCTAAACCTACTTCCAGAAAGGAAGGGTTGCTGCATACCTTGGATATCGTCAGGGCCATGAAGGCCTATCTTAAAGCTACAAAGAAGATCCGGAAAACAGATGTGCTGTTCATATTACCGGATGGGCCCAAGAAGGGGCAGGCAGCTGCAAAGTCCACCATTTCTAGGTGGATTAAGCAATTAATCACTCAGGCCTACGGCTTGAAAGGGTTGCCTCCTCCAGTATCATTAAAGGCTCATTCTACTAGGGCCATGGGCGCCTCCTGGGCAGCACATCACCAGATCTCTATGGCTCAAGTTTGCAAGGCGGCAACCTGGTCTTCTGTCCACACGTTTACAAAATTCTACAAGTTGGACGTAAGAAGGAATACTGATACTGCCTTTGGGCAGGCAGTGCTGCAGGCTGCAGTTTGAGACCCTCGGATTCCGGGGGCTCCTCTTTTTTGAGTTAAATTTAAAATTTAAGATTATTTTTTCTCAACTAAGTTGGATTTATTATGATTTGAGTATTTCTCTAAATTAAATCCTTTTGTCTTGGGAAGATGTCTCCCTCCCCTCATTGTAAGCATTGCTTTGGGACATCCCACATAGTAATGAATATGCTGCTCTGTGTCCCGTGATGTACGATAAAGAAAAAGGGATTTTTAATACAGCTTACCTGTAAAATCCTTTTCTTGGAGTACATCACGGGACACAGAGCTCCCACCCCTCTTTTTGGGGACCATTTTGGGAGGCATACTGCTTGCTACAAAACTGAGGTACTCCTCCTATGGGAGGGGGTTATATAGGGAGGGGCATTTCCTGTTTGAGATTGCCAGTGTCAACACCTGAAGGTACTCCATATAACCCACATAGTAATGAATATGCTGCTCTGTGTCCCGTGATGTACTCCAAGAAAAGGATTTTACAGGTAAGCTGTATTAAAAATCCCTTTTTTTCTGTTCTGCTGTAACACATATTTACCTTTTTGCAGTCTTCTGCTGAATGTATGCTAAGCTGATGAAGGTGGCACTGTGTATTTGTTTAATTCTGTAACTGCCTGATACATTTACAGCAATCTATCTGCTGTGCACCCCTTCTGGTATTTTCGTGTGCTCAGGAGGGAGAGGTACAGAGTCCACCAGCCTTGCTGAATGCTGTACTAATAGTATTCGCTTTTAGGGCCCATATGTATGGGGACAAATAGTCTGCCTGGCTGCAGACAGCAGGGCCGGACGCTGCATATGTCTCTCCCAGGTATACTAAAATGCCCTGTTGTGTTACTCCTTTTAACTTTTTTATCCGAAAAATATCAGCTGGAATGTATATATTTACTATGGTGAGGCAGGTACCTTTTTTCAATTATTAATTTTTTTTTTTCTCCCTAATAGACTAGTACAGACATGTCTGGTGCCTTAATCAGGGCCTGTATGCAATGCAGTCAAAATGTCTGTATTATGGAGCTCGTCTGTGTTTAGGTAACCATCCAAAAATTTGGATCACATAGGCCGGTGAGATTTGTCATTTGGCAGCCATGCTTTGAATATTGCACAAGATTGATCTGCTCGGCACGAGATACTTTATCCCTGCTGAGACTCATCGCAGCTGTTTTAAGGATTTACAGTTGGGCCGAAACGTTTGAGCCTCCAGCCAGAAGCCCTGCTCTCTTCTGTTTGCATTGATCCAGGCGTTTTGGGTGACATGATTTTGAGCTAAACAGTAGCCTGGGGTACAAGACCATGGCACTTCTAAGCTGAGTTACATGCTCAAAGGCTGCTGATCATTTTTATCCCCCCCCCCAGTCACTGTGGAGTGCAGTCCCTCACTAGCATTAACTCGGCCATCTTTCGCTTTTTGAGTCCTCTCTGTAGTAAAGTTTCATTCATAGTTTGCGTACATTCATGTGTAAATACCTGACCCTTCAATGAAATGCTAATTTATTGCGAAGAATAATGAAATATTGAGGTAATTGTGTTTCCATACATGCTATAAATGCTTACTATATGTTTGTCCATTTTGTCTAGGACCCCATTCACTATTCAGCGACTCTGTGAGCTTGTCACCGACCCCCGGAGGAATTACACAGGGACAGACAAGTTTCTTAGAGGAGTAGAAAAGGTAAATTTAAAGTCGAATTCCAGACTTCCCTTCAGTCTTAAGCAGTTTTTTTACATGCGCCTCTCTCCTTTACTGAAATTGCTTACTGTATTTCGCTGCACACTGAGCGTCTCACAATGTACATTTAAACTTTTTTTTTCAAATCCCGTTTGCTAGGATACACATCCCTCTGCATTCAGTGCACAAGTTCCAGTACTCATGTACACAGTGGGTATTGGCTTTCATAGCTGTACAGCTGTATGCGGCTGTACAATTGACCTGTCGATCTTGGACAGAGAAATACGTCTGAATGCACGCTGTATGGCCTTGTGCAAGAGGCCATAAACTCAGCCTTTAAAGGGAAAATCTACAAACTTTAATATGTGGTACAAGAATGGACCAAGTATATGAGGAACTTATAAACTAATTTGTAGCAGAAAATGTATACGCTTGTTAGAAGCGCACTTTAGTCTGTCTTTTTAAAGCAGAGGTCCACGACCCCCCCAACCCCCCCCCACCACCATTCACCTAATCATAATGTCTCATTCACTGTTTTGGTGAATTATCTCCCCCGATGTCCTGTTTCCATGTAAAAATTTTGTTCTAAAAACTGTGGCTGGCCGGTTTAATCTTGCTTGTGGTCATTTGAAGACCACAATCATTAACTTCCTGGTTCCAGTGAATGCTGAGCTACCAGCATTCCTTTTCTCGTCCCCGCGCATGTTTGGTTGTAATGGCGCGGAGTGCCGTAAACTTCCTGGTTGACATCACAACGGAGCGGCATCGTCAGAAGTTCCCACCTCATGATGGCAACAAAAAGTATATACAACACACACAGACGGTACCAAACCAAGTCCTGCGAAAATTTGCAGCGGGCCTCCGCACTGACTCCTGGGAACAATGACACAAGCTTCCAGGAGACAGTGCGGGGCACAGGACATTGCGTAAATACCCGCCCATAGCCGCAGGGGTCAGATACCGGAAACGAAGAGCACACATACACAGGTACACCCTATTTAAAGAAAATGTTCCATTTAACTATATATATATATATATATATATATATATATATATATATATATATATATATATATATATATATATATCTATATCTATATATATATATATATATATATATATATATATATATATATATATATATATATATATATATATATTCTATGCATGAAGTTAAAAAAAAAAAAACGGTGTATAGCACCCCCCAAATACTTAAGTGAGCCCATCTCTATCCAGCGATGTTGCAGGAGAGACTCTGCTGCCTGTGACTTTTCCCTCCTCATTGGCTGAGACGGCAGCAGAGCGCTATTGGCCTCCGCTACTGTCAGTAAGCCAATGAGGAGACAGGGAGCCGGGCCTAGTTGCGCCTCCATGTCTGAATGAACACACAGAGCTGTGGCTTGGGTGCCCCCATAGCAAGCTGCTTGCTGTGGGGGGAGGTGCCAGGAGCGCCGGCGAGGGACCCAAGAAGAGGAATATCTGGGCTGCTCTGTGCAAAACCACTACACAGAGCAGGTAAGTATAACTTTGTTTTTAAGCAAAAGAATTTGACTTTAGTAAAAATGTACATATTGAAGATGAAGAGGTATTATTCCTTATTTAGTTTCTACTTCTGCCACTTGAGCTTCTGAACTCTGCTCCATTAAAGACATGTGGCCGATCAAAATTTATTCTGAAATCGACAGTTCTGGGGAGTGTTAACCTCCTGTGTCCCCCACACAACTCACTGCTTCCTCTTACCAACTTTTATACTGCTACTATGTCCTGTTTTATCTGTAGGGGTAGTTGTGAAAATCCAATGGTCTCTGTAGGGGACACAGGAGGCTGACACTTTCAAAAGTCTGTTTCAGAAGCAACGCCACCCAATTTACAATAAAGCCGGGGGTAGGAGAATTAAATATATACTATGTGCTATACAAGCACATTTTCAAAAGGGGAACTTTAGGTTGGGATGTTGCTTTTTAAAGTGGTTGTAAAGGCAGTGCTGCAGCCCCCCTAATACTTACCTGAGCTCCCTCTCGTTCCAGCAATGTGCACAAAAGCTTTGGCCGCCTGGTGCCTTGGCCCTCCTCATTGGCTGAGACACAGCAACAACACCATTGGTTTCTGCTGCTGTCAATCAACACAGCCTATGAGGAGAGGGGGCTGGGCCGAACTGCGGCTCGGGTGCTCCCATAGCAAGCTGCTTGATGTAAGGGCACTCGACAGGAGGCAAGGGCCAGGAGAGCCGAAGAGGGACCCGAGAAGAGGAGGATCTGGGCTGCTCTGTCCTAAACCACTGCATAGAGCAGGTAAGTATGTTTACTTTAAAAAAAAAAAAAAAAAAGCGAGACTTTATCGCATTAATGCATTCTATGCATTTAAAGCGGATGTGTCACGGGGAAAAAATATTAAAAGCCAGCAGCTACAAATACTGCAGCTGCTGACTTTTAATATTAGGACACTTACCTGTCCTGGAGTCCAGCGCTGATCGCAGCAGAGCACGAGCGATCGCTCGTCTCTCTGCTGCTCCCCCCTCCATCCACGCTCAGGGAATCAGGAAGTGAAGCGCTGCGGCTTCACTGCCCGGTTCCCTACGGCGCATGCGCGAGTCGCGCTGCGCCCGCCGATTGGCTCACACGCTGTGTGTTGGGAGCCGAGTGTTCCCAGCACACAACGGGCGACAGACGGGATGTGACGGAATGCCCGTCTTTCGCCCGTAGCGTGTGGCCGGAAGTGGGTGCAAATACCTGTCTTGAGACAGGTGTCTGCACCCCCCTCCCCCCTGAAAGGTGTCAAATGTGACACCGGAGGGGGGGAGGGTTCCGATCAGCGGGACTCCACTTTAGGGTGGAGGACCGCTTTAAGATAAAAAACATTCTGTATGCAGCTGCCCCACTAATACTTACCCTGAGCCCCATCTCAAACCAGCGATGTTGCATGAGACTTGGCTTTCCAGGACTCTCCCTCCTGATTGGCTGAGACACACAGCGGGCACCATTGTCAATCAGTCAGTGAGCCAATGAGGAGAGCGGGGCAGGGCCGAACTTGGGTCTGTCTGGATACAGGGAGCTGTGACTCGAGTCAGGCACCTCCTTGGCAAGCTGCTGACTGTGGGGTTACTTGGCAGGAGGGAGGAGCCAGGAGCCCCAGCGGGGGATCCAAGGAGAGGAGGGTCTTGGCTGCTCTCTGCAGATCTGTACACAGAGCAGGTAAGTATAACATGTTTTTATTATTTTTAAATAAAAAAAAAAAAAAAACGACTTTAGTATCGCTTTAAGATTCGTATTACAATATGATTTTTTTAGACACTTAAGTTTCATGTTCTGTTTTTATTTCTGACAGCAGAACTGGTTACATCTGGCCATTTTGAATCTTTTCTTATAGTGAATAGTACATAGGTTCTCAGACAGTGGTATGTTTATCCCAGGAACTACAGCTTTAGTTTGGAACTCATCAACCAATAAATGATGAAACTGATCTCATTAAAAGGTCAGTTCGCTAAAGCATGACGTGGTGTTTTTTCTCTTTTAAATTTCAGAGTAAGTGGTCTATTCAGAAAAGCTTTATTACATGTACTCTGTATTGTTCCTCCTTTTAATCTGTGTAGAAATATCACATCGGCCGATTCACAAAAGTGATTTTGTTAGTTGGCGGTGCTGGTTATGTACTTGTCAAGGGGTATGCTAGATAGATTGACATAACTGGTTCAGTTTATACGTTTAGAGACGCAGTCACATTTCTGGTTCTTGTTAGAACTTTTGCCTTTTTTTATTTCCTTGTTTGTATGCATAGCAGACTCAATGTTCACGTGCCTGCTCAGTGTGCTAGACTAACTTTTTGTTTTTACTTTTTATCTTGCAGAATGTTATGGTGGTTAGCTGTGTGTACCCTTCTTCCGAGTAAGTGCATTTTGCTACTTCTGGGCCTACAGAAATTTTGGGTTTATGAATCGATATCCTTGTAATTTTACCATCTTTTGGCTTTGATTTTAATACTTGAGATCGTCTGACATTACAGTAATTCTGTTTCATTGTGACATGGAATATGTGGACACCCCTCCATTGTTTTCAGTAAAGGGGACTGTTCTACAGCAATGACACTTTATGCAATTTTATGTTTCCAACCTTGTAATGGTTTGGGAATGCCCTTTTCTGACAAAGCTAGCTCTATGAATCATGGTGTGATGAACAGGAATTTGGGTAGCCTGCACAGAGCACTGCCCTTATCCTTACTAGAACACCTTTAGGGATAAATTATAAAAAAATATGGAATTCCCATTGTGAGCCAGGTCTTCTCATCCAATATTGGATGCTCTTGTGACTACATGGGCACAATTGCCCACACACAGATACCGAGGAGAACCACCTCAGAAGGGGGAGGCTGTTATAGATGAGGGAGGGGGGCTCTATATTAATGCCCATAGTTTTGGAGTGAGCTGTCTGACAAGCTCATATAGGTGTAATGGTCAGGTGTCCACAGACTTTTGCCATATTCAATCTGCTGTGAGAGGACTGGCCAACATTGCATGAATTTTTTTGTGAAGGCTGATCTTGGATCCATTATTTTATTCTTCTATACTTTAAATATTTAAATGCCACCATTCTTTTATAGGAAAAACAATTCACCAAGCCTGAATCGGATGAACGGAGTGATGTTTCCAGGGAACTCCCAAAATTACACTGACAGGTATGTGGCCAAGATGAGAACCCTCTAGGTCTGTTAAATAGGCTTGTGTGTGACATGTGTTAAAATCATTGCATTGATCATAGACGGTTGATATGGAACACTAAACACCGTTTGTTTTTTTTGTTTTTTTATAGATCAAACATAAATGGTCCAGGCACCCCACGACCACTGAGCAAATCTAAGCTGTCCTTATCGAGCCCCACTACATCGAACGGTTTACCTGATGGCGCTGAGAATAAAGACTCTGATGTGCCTCAGAAAGACAAAAGTCACAGGTTGATATTTTTATGTATGAAATATGAATCGTTGTTGGCCTGCACCCGAATGATCGAAGTCTGTAGTGTTCAGTCATTAGCATTATAGCGCCTGCAAAGCGCCTCAGTGTGAAAGGGGTCGGACTCTGATATAAAGGGGGCACTGGTGACCAGAGACCCCACTTATATCAGAGTCCACTGCATTCCCCTTTACATCAGAGTGCCCCCTTGCACTGTAAGGTTGATTCCTGCAGACTATGATGTAAAGGTGAACTCTGGGAATGTGGGTAAGGGGGTTTACTGATATAAGGGGGAAACCTTTAGATCAGTGCCCCTTTACAATATTGTATTTACCCCCCCAAGACTGGCCTGGCGGTGCTGTCACTGACTTTCTCTCAGGTGCATCGTGTGGGGCTCAGTCGGCTCAAGCTTGGTGGCTCTGGTTTTATCCCATAGTTTCCTCTCCACAGTCCATACATGTCTGCCTTCTCCCATGACCCCCATCCTGGCGGCACTCCCACTCTCGACTCCCCTCCAGACCTGATATAAGACAAGCGATGGTCAGAGGCTGCGGATAGTACAGGGGAGGTCACAGGCTGCGGATAGTACAGGGGAGGTCAGAGGCTGCGAGGGGCATAGGTCAAAGGCCGAGGGGACAGGTCAGAAGGGGGAGGGCGGATCAGAGGCTGCGGGGGGATGTAGGAAGAGGCACCTGCCAGATGAGATCTCACTGAGCGGCGCACTACTGCTTAAATTTAAAAAATGGCGCCTCTCAGCGCCATTGTGTCACTACGCATGCGCCCGCATTTCTGAAAATTACCGAGCATGTATGGGCTTTCCCCAGCACGGCTAGCTTCGGAACTGCGCTGGCGCATGTGCAGTTGCATGTCGGCCGGCCTGGCCACAGCCATAGTTTATTTTTTTCAGGCGCTGCTGCCCACAGAGGCCGCCAGGCAGCCAGCCCAGTGATTTTGTCTTGTATAACATGCACTCTTGTGAGTAGGTCCAATATCTTTTTTTAAATCAGTGGTCCAATATCTTTAACGCATTGTAGTGTTTTAAAAATGTAAATACGTTTGCAGAATAATGTGCCAAACTGTCAGGCAAGCTGAATGCCTTCTGTTTGGGATTTATTCATTCTTACTGGACTGTTTCTTTTATTTATCTACAGCGACTCCCTGTCACCTGATGATGAGAGTTCTCCTTCAAGCACTGTGAAGAATAAACACTTGGAGGAAGACCCCACAGAGGAGCACGAGGTGAAGAGGCTGAAGTTTGACACCGAGGACGAAGAGGAGGAGCAGGCTGCCAAATCGGAGACCTCATCCAGCCAGACTTCCAGTGAAATGGCTGAAGAAGCTGAATCTGTATCTGAAAGTGATGAGAAGGAAGAGGAGGAGGAGGAAGAAGAAAAAGAGAGCAGTGATTCGGAGCATGCTGCAGAAGGTGGGCACATGTCTCAGGCCTGCAGTTCCACATCTGCTGGCCTGCATATAGGCTTGTACATTGACCATTGTCTCATGCTGTAATACGTTTAGTTTGTTTTGATATCCCATTACTCTGCTCAAACTTTTTTAGATCGCTGGGTGCAGTTCAATAATTCAGTAACTCATTTACTTGGCTTAATTAAATATGTATTACAGGTGATAAAGTAGACAAATACAGCATTACTCCATTCTATCAGAGTCCTAAACGTCTGTTAAACTTGGTTTAATTTTGAACAAATAACCGCTTGTGTAAGCAAGCAGGGTAAAGGGCTGTGTGGTGCATAATAGCTTAAAGAGGAGCTCCAGTCAATATTGTAAAAGGGCTCTGGAAGATTTTTTTTTTTCCACCTTCATGACCAGGCTGTTTTTTGTGATACGGAAACTAATTGACACTTTTTGGGAACCAATGACACAATACAGTGATCGGTGCTAAAAAATGCACTGTCACTGTACTACTGACAGGGAAGGGATTAACATCGGGCATTCAAATGGTTAAATGTGTCCCTAGGGAGTTCTTTCTAACTGTGTGGGAAGACAGATCTATATTCCTGGATCTCTATCTTCCCTTGATGCAGAATGGCTAACTGCCTTATTTGCATAGGCAGACCGCCGTTCTGCCTTTGTTGGGAACAAGGCGCGGGTCCTGGTGGATGCTGGATCCGCTGATTGTCTCCAGTTGTGTCCAATCACAGCAGGAGCTGGTCGCAGGTGAAATGGGTGCATGCTTCAGGCCTGGAAGCACGAGATCACGTACCTGTACATAATTTTGCACAGAAGAGCCGACCCGCAATATATGTACATGTGGCGGTCGGCTAACAGTTTATAAACACACTCGCCTGTCCCAGGATCCAATGCTGTGCTCACATAAGGGGGGTGACGGGGACCGTCTCCAGCGTGGCATCTTAAGGGTGGGCACCCAGCTTTGACAGCTTGCGGCTTCACAGCTGGGTGCCCACTGCGTATGCACAAGCCATGCTGTGTGAGAGATTCTCCCCCCCCCCCCCCCCCCCCATCAAACTTAGGGGCACATAGACTGGAGCTGGGGCACATAGGCTGCATTTAGGCTGAAGATGGGGCACAGGCTGCATTTAGGCAAATGACAAAAAAAGTGGCATTACTGAAAGAGGAGCGGGAGAGGAGGGCTTGAAGCAGAAATTCCCCTTTTGGGTGAAGCTCCACTTTTAAATAGATGAACGTTCACCAGGTAGTGTGTATGCATACACATTATCTAAAAACGAATAACATTCAGTAAATACCATGTTGTTTGTGAATTGATAACTACCAACAACCTGCAATTCATATTCGGTTGTATAGAACAGGTTTCCATTTCAGTGTGCTGTTGACTGCTGGAAACCCATTTGCCCCTGGCCATCGCATCATCACTCTATGGTGAAAAGTATGTGCACAACCCT
Organism: Rana temporaria; assembly: GCF_905171775.1. Lineage (NCBI taxonomy): Eukaryota > Metazoa > Chordata > Amphibia > Anura > Ranidae > Rana > Rana temporaria. The sequence goes on along the minus strand of NC_053495.1, from coordinate 22,423,461 downwards.
CTGTTTTCAGTGAAAGGTTTCTGTCAATGCTTCAGAATACAGAGACCTGTTAGACAATTGTGTGGAAGACTCTGGCCCAGATTCACAAAAGAGATACGACGGAGTATCTCAGATACTCCGTCGTATCTCTGCGACTGATTCAAAGAATCAGTTGCGCATAGATATCCCTAAGATCCGACAGGTGTAATTGTTTTACACTGTCGGATCTTAGGATGCAGTGCCGCCGCTGGGGGGAGTTTGCATTGGGTATGCAAATTAGGAGTTACGGCGATCCACGGCGGTTTTTCGCGTTCGCTACGTCGCTGCTAGTCTAGTTTCCCGTCGCAAAGTTAGTCGTCGTTTTGGGTGCCTTAACTTTACACAGCACACGTATGTGCTGTATAAAGTATGGCCGTTGTTCCCGCGTCGAAATGTAAACATTTTTCCTTCTTGCGTAAGATGTCCGGGAATACAGAAGTACGCTACGCATGTCGCCGTTCGAAAAAATTACGTCACTTCGCGCAAAGCACGGCGGGAAATTCAAAAGGGAGCATGCGCAGTAGGTCCGGCGCGGGAGCGCGCCTAATTCAAATGGCACACGCCCCTTTGAATTACGTGGGCTTACGCCGGAGGCCGCCTGCGTAGGTTTTCATTGCAAGTGCTTTGTGAATCAGGCACTTGCGATGAAAACTTGCGGCGGTGTAACGTATCTACGATACGTTACGCCGCCGCACTTCTACGTGAATCTGGCCCTCTATTTCTGGGCCTGCATGACTTTGTACCTGTGTACAAAGCCAGCTCCATAAAGACATGCTTTGATCAGTCTGGTGTGGAAGAACTTGAGTGGATCCACTCGGTGTCCTGATCTCGGCCTTAAAGGGGTTGTAAAGGTTTGTTTTTTATTTTCTAAACAGGTTCCTTTAAGCTAGTGCATTGTTGGTTCACTTACCTTTTCCTTAAATTTCCCTTCTAAATGTTTTTTTTTCTTTGTATGAATTTCTCACTTCCTGTTCCTCCTCAGTAAGGTGTTCAGTAAGCTGTTCTAAATTACTTTCCACCGCTCGTATGATGGGGGAAAGCTTACTGAGGAGAAACAGGAAGTGGGAAATTAAACAAAGAAAAAAAACATTTAGAAGGAAAAGGTTAGTGAACCAACCAACAATGCACTAGCTTAAAGGAACCTACCGTATTTATGGGCGTATAACGCGCACCCCAATTTCAGAGGGAAGTTTCTGGGAAAAATTTTTTTTTAAATGTTGTGGTCAGTGTGCCTAAATGCAGCCTATGTGCCCCATCTCCAGCCTAAATGCAGCCCATGTGCCCCATCTCCAGCCTATGTGCCCCTAAGTTTGATTTGCCTAGATGCAGCCTATGTGCCCATTTGCAGCCTCACCTTCTCTCGTGGAGTGAGGGAATCACCGAGCCGTCATCTCCTGTTCATCCTGTTCATTCGGCGGCAGTCACATACACAGTCCCGCCTCCGACATCGGCATTGGACCAGCTCCTGTGATTGATAGAACACTGGTCCAATGCCGGTGGCGGAAGCAGGACTGTGTGTGTGACGTTAGAGCCGAGTAAACAGGAGACGGCTCGTTAATTCCGGCAGCGCTCGTTCCCCTCCGAGCCCAAGGTACACTATCGGCGTATAGCGCGCACCTGTGATTTTTTTTTCCCCCCTGTTTTCAGGGAAAAAAAGTGCGTGGTATACGCCGATAAATACGGTATTTAGAGAATAAATATATTTAGACAAACCTTTACAACCCCTTTAAACAATGGTTGGCAAAACCGATCTCTTGGGATGTAATTTTGGGGTGTTTGTACTGTCCTGACATTCTAATTTAGTTTAAAATAGAACGTGTGGTAAACATTTTATATTTTTTTTCAAAGTTTTTGATCTTTCACTTTCTTTTTGTATAATAAAAAGTGGTTCTTAAATACCACCAAAAGAAAGTTCAATCTTGAATAAAATAAAATGAATCTAGCTACAGTATTGCATGACCAAGTCATTTGTTAAACTATTATAGCACTGAAAATGGCCTGGTAACGAAGGGGTATACAGTACTGTGTATATACAAGCTGGAACTCGAGCAGTAAAAGCTAATCCTTATTTTGTATTAAAGCCGGATCTTTCTGAAGAGAAGGGTTTTCAGGGATTGTCTAAAAGCAAGCAGAGTAGGAGATAGTCAAACTAAATGGAGTAGCGAGTTCCAGAAGATGGGAGCGGCTCGGTAAAAGTCCTGGAGGCAGCATGGAAGGAGGTGACAAGGGAACTAGAGAGCAGGTAGTCTTGGAAGGAACTAAGGGAACGAGTAGGTTGGTGATATAATGGCCTAGTCTAACCCAGCAGAGACAGCATGGCCTGTGACAAAGGGGCAATGTTTAACCTTTTCCTGATCGAGCTATAGCCAAAAGGCGGCTCCAGCGTGGTTGTCCAGTTCTGGGAAGGGCGTCAATGGACATTCTCCCAGAACCGCGCCTGCTGCAATGCGTAGCAGATGCGCTCTGTGATCTAGATAAAGGGCCAATCACAGTGGACCTTTACCACATCAGTTGTGTCCAATCACAATTGATTAGTGTAAACACACTTGCTGGTTATTGCCATTCCTTTCCTTACTTGCTGTCACAGCATGAAAAGAGGAGAGCCAATAATTGGCAAAGTGTGACAGGAGACATCTACACTGATAATCGGGGGACTGATCATCAGTAGTGCCGCCTTTGATACATTTTTAAACAAACTAAATGTGTTTTTTACATTTTTTATAAAATTAAAAATATATATTGTTTAGCAAAAAAAAAAACCCCAGGGATGACTACCACCAAAAGAAAGCTCTACCTGACTCAAAGGTTAACATTTCACCTGAGTACAGTGTTGCATGACCGCACAATGGTCATTCAAAGTGCAACATCGCTGACAGCTAAAAATTGTCCAGGGCAGGAATGGGGTGAAAATGCCTGGTAGGCAAGTGGCTAAAAATTACCAGAATCGCTAATAAGGCTGCAAGGGGAGCCATTATGACAAGAAAGGGTAAAGATATTATTTGGTGTTTTTTTTATTCTTTTTTTATCACTCTCTTTTTGCATTTTATTTTTTTACAGAATCATTGATGACACCAAGCGAGACCACAGCAGAAATCTCTGACAAGCAAACCAGCGAATCTGAAACTGTGAGCAACTCGGAGGAGGAAGAGGAGGAGTCTCTTCAAATGGAGGAATCGGGACATTGTGAGGCAGAGAGCGATTTGCACAGCGATGGCGAGGAGGCTGCAACGGCAGAGAGCGCGCCTGACACAAGTAAAGCTGACACTGAATGCAGTGACACTGAGCAGCCGGGAACTTTTGAGAAGTCCCCTGAAATCCCTGCAGAAACCCCCATGGAAAACAGCGAGGAAGCCACAGATGTAGCAGACGAACCCATGGAACAAGACTAACTACAACAACACTTCATAGACACAGTATTTTCCCAACAGTTCTGTTTTTACACTGTAAACAAATTTTACCTAAATAAAGTGGACCTTTAGTTTTACAAAAAAAAAAGAAAAATAACAGCAGGTTGTGAAAAGTCAGATTTTTTTTTCTGGAATCAGAAACGAGCTTTATTCACCACCCCCCCCCCCCATTTCCCCTTCCTTCCCTCCTGTGTCAGAACTGTGAAAACCCTTCAGGTTCTGTTTACCACTGACTTGTTGGTTTTGGTCAAATCAGTGGTTTGTGTATAGATGTTTTTTTATTAATTTCGAAGAGGTTTTTAAACTGGAAGGTTATAATTTTGACGACCCTTTTTCAAGGTTTCAACATTTTGGTTAAAAATTAAAAAGGAAAAAAAAACTATGGCGTCTCGTCCTGTGTCATTTAAGTTCATTTCAGCAAAGCTCGAACCATAATTAAGGTGATCTATTCTGTTGAAAAAGAAAAACTATATAAGCTAGAAGTTTTGGGTCCCCTTGTTTTCTTTTGGCAATAAATGTTCTAGATTGAAATTCCATAAGTCCTTGTTTTTCTCATTTTATAAAGTCTACTTTTTTTTTTTTTTTTTGCTATCACATGACTGAAGCGGCCATTTTGCGTGCAAAGCCACTTTTTTTTAGTCTTCGCCGATCTGATCTTCAAGGATTAGTCGTACTCCTGGCGATTCCGTGAACAGATTTTGTTAACTGCAGATTGACTGCTTTGTATACAGCTCTGGTCTAAATTCTAGTCCAAAAAATGGCTTCCCCTGAGGTGCTCGCAACATTTATACTTTAAAACACCATGCAGAGAATCTCCTAAAGGAGATAAAATGGTGCAAATTTTTAACATTCCAAGAGACTGAACCACCATTATTTTTTTTTTATCATGATTTTTTTTTTTATTTATGGGGGGAAGAAGAAACTTTCTATATCCTGCGCTTGAAGCAAACAGGTCTTTGTAAGGTGGATACTTGCTGGCCTGGATGAAAAATAACACACAGAAAAGGGTACTTATTTTTTTTTTTTGTTGCTTGAATCTTGAATTTCTTGACTACAAAATAACTTGTTTATCCAAGATGATACTGTTGTATGCAATGACATTGCAAAGTTGTTCAGCTGTATTGAGAGAGAGAGATAATATATTTACGTGTGAACTTGGACTGAATGACTGAAGTTCCTGCATTGCGTTGAAAACGCCATGATTTGTATTTTTGAAGTGAGCTGAAATTCATTTTTTTTCTTTCTCTCCCTCAAAACTTCGCCTTCTAACAGCCAGTGAATTTAATGCCCTTTGACCTTCTCATAGCACAATTCCTGCTGTTTTAACACCTTTGCCATCCAGACTGATGACCGGTCTCCGCCTCACGATCGATGGCTGTCGAGTTTCTACCTGTTTCTTCAACTGAATAGCTTTTTTGATATATAGAATTTTTAAATTTCGGTAAAAGTAGATTTTGTAGAATGTAACGAGTGTTCACTGCCTTTTGTGGAGCGTTCTTTAATTGTATAATTTCTGTGTGTACATCTGATTGCTTTGGGCTTTCAATACAGTATTCATATGAAGCAATAAATATTTATGTTATAAGAGACGGAGTACGTTTTTATCGGATATATGCACCTGAAAGAAATAAAGTGGATGAATCCTACTTCAATGTAAAAATGCCACTTAAAGTGACTGTTGACCCACTTGTATAAATACATCTCATCTGCACTGTAATAAACCAGTAAATGTCCCTGTGTTGGGTAAAAAATATGCTTATCTGTATGCAAATCGGCGCGGCTCCAATCGCTCAGCTGCCTCTTCGGGTCTCCTCTCTATCCAACTTGCAGCTCCAGTGGGTGGGTCCGAGTGCTTTCTGCTAGAAATTCCAGATGCCGGGAGCAAGCGTTCGGGTCATGTGACCGCTGTGATTGGCTGTCACATGATCGGAAAGCTCCCGATCACAAGTATGCATTGGGAGGTTTCTGGTCCCCACCTGTGTGCTGTGGGAGCACGCTCTCGGCCCGTTTTTTACATAGAGCTGCATATATGCGGCCTCTCGGCGTTAAAGCTGTGCAGTTGACGGGAAGAGATTTTTGGGTTTAATACTACTATTACTAAAGTACTACTACATGTTTGTAAAGCTTAGAGATGACCTTTAATCCCACCAAAATAATCAAGTCAGCAGCTACAAATTCTCTGTAGCTGCTGTTTTTGTTTTTAATAAAGACACTTGCTGGTCTATAGATCAAGCAATATCCTCTCCTGGGCCAGTTCTTTGCCTGTCTTTGAGTTCCTGCATCAACATGCCTACTAAGGGAAGCATGCTGTGATTCCTTGAACGGGGTGGAAAAGGGGGGGACCCTAGGTGATCCAAGCAAAAGTAGTGGCTACCTGTCAAATCCAGGTACCTAAACTTAAACAAAAAAAAAATAATTAAATATCTGTTTTCACAGGTATTCAAAAATAATGCTAATGTCCATAAACATCACCATGTGACAAAAGTGAATATGTGCACAAATATCAAAATATATATATATAAATGTGTTTAAATATAAGTCCATAAAACACATCAAGTAGCCCATGATAACGCCCACCAGCCTTAACCCAAGGTTTTCTTGGTGTACTTAGAGGATGGAAGTCGTCCTCATACTAGCCTCAATGGTCTGGACATTACAAGGATAAACCAAAAGGGACCTTTGGGCACTGAGTTCTATGTGAGGTGCTTTAAGAGTTGCAGAGTGCTTTCAAGGTCCAAAGTTTTGCGTTGGGTGCTTGCCCACTCTTTAAAGACTTAGTGCTGGGCACCTTTATACCCTGTTCTTTCTGGATTTGCTCTAGACAACGTTAGAGCTGTAGGACCAAGCACGGATGTCATCTGCTAGGTGGACTGTAATGCGCGCTCTGTTCTCTTTCCTGCCATTCAGCATTGAGGAAATATCTCCCTGCAGCGGCTCCTGCTTGCAAAGAGCCACATAAAGTTTCTATCTTTTGATTTGTTTCTGTTGCCAGTGACTTGGATTACCTTCACCTGCTAACAGCTGTCTAGGTTTCATGAGTACCTGAGGCCCCTGCTGTATTGGGTGCCCCCATCTCATGTCTTAACAATTCTGGGGCTGTTTGCAGCACACCTACTGATTGGTGATGTGTGCAGCCAAGTATGTTGCCTTCTATTCTGCTCTTAGCCGGTCCTACCCTCTGGGTCCTTTATAGCTATGTTTGTTTTGGCTGGTCCCTGGCTCTTTTGGCTGAGGTCTTTTCTATGGCCATGGTAAGACTTTATGGCACATATTGCAAATGTATTTGCTAAATCTGGTTATAGAGGCCATAAGCTGATTCCCACACCCGCTATTGCAGATTCTATATCTGATTTGCCTGCAGCCTTAGCAGCATCCAAGTCATCGGCTGCAGAGACTGATTTTTGAGTCACTTGAATCCTTAAATGAGGTCCCCTGAGGAGTCGCAGTGTACTGCTTTCACTCCCAAGTTAAAGACGGTTTCAGCCATTATAGATAATGATACAGTGTACATCAGCCTGTCTCTCCTTCCAGGACTGTTTCCAGGCATGGGTTGCTCAAAACCCCCTAAGGCCGCAGTAACTTTTCCTTTTGCACTTGTCTGTCAAACTATTTTAAGTATATATGGAGATTGGAAACCTGATAAGTTCTAAATGCCAACTGTTTATTAGCCTTGCATCCATTTTTTTGAGGGTTTTGTGCAACAGTTGTGCAGACTCACTGTAGATCTGGCCCTTTCCTGACTTAAAGCACTTACTATAATGGTGGAGAATGCACCTTTTCAGATACCTAAACCTTAAAGCGGAGTTCCGGACACAATTTCACTTTTTAAATATAAATACCCCTGTAATACACAAGCTTAATGTATTCTAGTAAAGTTAGTCTGTAAACTAAGGTCCGTTTTGTTAGGTTGTTACAGCATTTAGACACTTTATAAAATAGAAATTGACTGGGGCCATCTTAAGTGTGGGCATCATGAAGCCAGACTGTATGACTTCCTGGATTTCAGCCTTGCAGATCTCGCACATGCTCAGTGCTGCACAAGCAGTGTAATGGGTTTCAGATCAGGTTTCAGCACCTGTGCTGTCCAAGTCACATGATTCTTCGAGACTGGGGAGTGCACAGACTCCTGGAAAGTTACACCCACTACATTCCCAGGAGTCTGTGCGGTGTAGGTTAGGAAGCTTAAGCACCTAGGTGCAGGAAGTGGGAAGATTAACTATTCTGCCTAGCAACAACACTTTGAAGGCATCTAAAAAAAAAAAAAATTCTTAAAGGACTAATGACATTTTTTTAAAACTACTGATGTAATGTTATATTTATGGGTGGAACTCCACTTTAAGCTATTGCAAGCCCTTTCTAGAGCTCTTCTCTGGAGCAGGTTGGCCTTTTCGCCTGATTCTGGCTGTTCTTTATATTAAACCATGTCTCATTGGTTAGTCCCCTAGAAGATCTAACCACTACTCCAATTGCTTTCTTGCTAATTAAACGAATGGAGCAGATGGTTGTTATAGTTGTGATGGTTTGCTGGAAACCTTTTGCCTAATTTCCCGCATGTGATGTCAGTACATATGTGTAGGGGGAATTTAGCTAAAGTACAAAGCTCTTGTGTGTTTGATCCGCATGGCCTTCGAGGGACATTTCTTTGGAACTGGCTCTTGATGATCATATCAAAAATGCTGTTGGTGGCCAGAGCATCCATTTTTCTCACTAGAAGAAACCCAAGGAGAAGACTGCAAAGTCTACTCTATCTCTGACTGTTAAACATTCCTTTCATTTCTCTACTACCTCAACCTTAAAGCGGAGGTTCACCCTAAAAAACATCTATGTACCATCTCATCCAGCATACTTGCGTCAGCTACAGTATGCTTTTTTTTTTTTGTGCTGTATTTACCGTTTAATCCTTCAGTTTCGTTTCAGACTCCCGCGGGGAGTAGGCGTTCCTATGAAGAGGGGAACATGATTGACGTCCGGCTATGGCGCGTCACGGCTCTTCATGGGGCTTTACGGCGCCTGCGCACGGACTAGGAGCATACTGCGCAGGCGCCGTATACAGCCGAGTCCTATTTCGGCTATTTTCGGAACGTGTGACGCGCCATAGCCGGACGTCAATCATGTCCCCCTCTTCATAGGAACGCCTACTTCCCGCGGGAGTCTGAAAAGAAACTGAGGGGTTAAATGGTAAATACAGCGCAAAAAAAAAAAGCATACTTTAGCTGACGCAAGTATGCTGGACGGGATGGTATATAATTCTTAGGGTGAACTTCCACTTTAAAGTTTAAGTAAAAGCAATTTTTTGAAAATGTGCTGACAGGCAGGGTATTTATGACAGAAGAGACCCCATTGGGCTGGGGAGACACAGGGCACTTGTTCATTGGAGGAGTCTCCCCTCCGCTCAACATCCTGGAACTATGGGCGATTTGATTGTCGTTGCAGCATTGGACCATTCTACTGGAGGGTCGTCTGATCTGGATTCAGTTGGACAATGCCATTGGAGTGGTGTATATCACTCAGCGGAGAGGAAGAATAAGTTCTTGCCATGAAGAGTGAAGTAGGTTTGATCCTGTCCTGGGCAGAATTTACAGGTTTGTCTGCTATGGCAGGCAGATCTCACCTGGCAGCATCTAGACCTGGGCAGATTTCTGCAGCTGGCAGCACCTAGACAAGGGCAGGTTTCCTCCACTTGTTGCATCTAAACTCGGGTGAGTGGTCCCCAGCAACAAACTAGAAAAGTTTTGTCTCCAGGTATGGAATTCTGTAGAGCAAACGGGTGCTGTGGTGGCTTTTTGGGATTTAGTAATCTGACTGTCCTCTCTTGGAGCTTCCGTCTCATCTGCTTTGCAGGTTTGTAATAGAGGGCACCATAGCTCTGGACTGGCCCACATTTACGCAGCACTTCGACCTGCTATGACTCTGGGCAGGTTGCTCTCTGGACTCTTCAGCCTGATTGTCCAGTTCTTTTTCCATATCTGATTTATGGCATGGCTGTTAAAGCCCAGGTTCTGAGAGGCAGAGGCGGCTCTTTAATTAGGCCAATTAGGCGGTCGCCTAATGCCTCGCACTTACAGGGGCCTCGTGGCAGCCTAACTTACCCAATGCATTACCCCAGTTTTGAGGGACAGGGGACCTTAACGCTGCTGTGCTCAGGCAGCGTTAAGAGCCCTGACTCAGGAGAGGGGCTGCCAGCGTCCCTAACAACCAGTGAATATTGGTGACACCACCCCTTGTTCCATCAATGACCCAGCATGCCCTCAATTAATAATGTCACAAGGAGGCGGGTTTACCAGGTGAAATCACCAGGTGGCTCCCGCCCATTAGTTATTAAAGAGCATGATCTGGTGGGCTTTCAGAATCCAATAAGTCCCCTGCCCGCAGACCCCCACAACCACTGGCCAGGGTTGTGGGGAAGAGGCCCTTGTCCTTGAATTATTTTCCCATCATGGGTGAGAGTGGGGCCCCATGTCAAGTTTTGCCTAAGGCCTCATAAAGCCTAGAGCCGCCTCTGGGCAGAGGTATCTCTCAATTGATCCCCAGGATGCTAAAATAAATTAAGTTTGCTTCTCATGAGGCCTATTACTGGATATGGACAGAATTCTCCACTTGGTTTGAGTCTTGGGGTTTACACCAAAGTAGTTTCTCTGTCGGATGAATTCTTTCCTCCTTGCAGCCAAGTATGAACTAGGGGTTAGGTTTTTGCCCTTTCTATTCTGTTTCTCACAGGCTGTGGGCCTCTCACTCTTTAAGATAATTGTGCAGGGGGTCTTTCATGTAGCTCGTCTGGTCTGTTCCCCTGTGACCCATGGGATCCGAATCTACTTCTCTCTGTGCATCAGAAACGATTTAAACCCATTATAGCAAATTCTCTCTATTCTATTTTAAACTGAACGGGTTGTTTTTACATGGTGATCGTTTACAATCACTTTAAGTTCCACTTTAACTACTTGCCGACCAGCCGCCGCAGTTATACGGCGGCAGGTCGGCTCCCCTGCGCGAGAGCCCGTAGCTATACGTCGCCTCGCGAAGTGGCCACTGATCCCGACGCGCGTGCGATCACCGCCGGGCACCCGCGATCGCTCGTTACAGAGCGAGGACCGGGAACTGTGTATGTAAACACACAGCTCCCGGTCCTGTCAGGGGAGAAATGCCTGATCTTCTGTTCATACAATGTATGAACAGAAGATCAGTCATTTCCCCTAGTCAGTCCCACCCCCCCTACAGTTAGAACACACCCAGGGAACATACTTAAAGGGGTGGTTCCCCCTAAAACAAATTTCTAACAATACATTCGTAAGACCCGTTACACTGCGGGTAGGCTGGCTTTTGTTTTTTTTAGTACATACCTCGATATCGGCGTTTCGTCCCTTGGCGGTGGGCGTTCCTAGTTGATTGACGTTCCTCTGACGGGCACATACGTGACGTCACGACTTTCCGAAAGAAGCCGAACGTCGCTGCGCAGGCGCCGTATAGAGCCGACTCTATACGGTGCCTGCGCAATGACGTTCGGCTTCTGTCGGAAAGTCGTGACGCGCAGTATGCACCCGTCGGAGGAACGTCAATCAACTAGGAACGCCCACCGCCAAGGGACGAAACGCCGATATTGAGGTATGTACTAAAAACAACAAAACAAAAGCCAGCCTACCCGCAGTGTAACGGGTCTTACGAATGTATTGTTAGAAATTTGTTTTAGGGGGAACCACCGCTTTAACCCCTTCCCCGCCCCCTAGTGTTAACCCCTGCCAGTGGCATTTTTATAGCAATCCAATGCATTTTTATAGCACTGATCGCTATAAAAATGACAATGGTCCCAAAAATGTGTCAAAAGTGTCCGCCATAATGTCGCAGTATCGAAAATAAATCGCTGATCGCCGCCATTACTAGTAAAAAAAAAATATTAATAAAAATGCCATAAAAATACCCCCTATTTTGTAAACGCTATAACTTTTGCGCAAACCAATCAATAAACGTTTATTGCGATTTTTTTTTACGAAAAATATGAAGAATATGTATCGGCCTAAACTGAGGAAAAAAATATTTGTTTTCTATATTTTTGGGGGATATTTATTATAGCAAAAAGTAAAAAATATATATATATTTTTTTTAAATTGTTGCTCTATTTTTGTTTATAGCGCAAAAACTAAAAACCGCAGAGGTGATCAAATACCACCAAAATAAAGCTCTATTTGTGGGGAAAAAAGGACGGCAATTTTGTTTGGGAGCCACGCGCAATTGTCAGTTAAAGCGACGCAGTGCCGAATCGCGAAAAGTGCTCTGGTCTTTGACCAGCAATATGGTCCGGGGATTAAGTGGTTAATATGAAATCAGGCAGGCCCTTGGGAACTTCATAGTTGGTGGTAGATCTAAAGGAGATTGTACAATCTGATGTCATAGTGTATGGTCATTATGACATCCCTCTGTACAGATCTTAACTGATCTCACTGTGGACTGAAGCTGATCTGTTGCTATGTGGTAATGGACTTTGAGCATCATTCATGCCCCCGAACACTTAGACAAGGTTTAAATGAATAAACTGCTCAGATTTATGTGTTTCATCATTTTAATGGGCTTAAATGCCTTGCAATGCATTTTTGTTGTTTCCAAGGAGAACTTTCGGTCAAAAGTTCACAACCAGAAAATAATTTTATAGCTCCTCTGTGCAAAAGAGAATGAAAACATTCCATAACGTGAGTTTATGAATATTTTTATAGGCTTTGGAGTGTTTTTAATTATACAATGTGAAGCCGAAGTATGCAGGGAGGAGAGAAAGCGTCAGAGGGGGGGACAGTGTAACCCCGTGGTCTGTCACACTACTGATCCTCTTACTGGCTCCAATTCACTCTCTACAGGAATGCTACTAGAGCGCTCACCTACTGCTACAGCATTGCTCCCATACTGTCTGCAGCGATAAGTTGCCCTGCTGTCTTGCTGATGTGTGAAAGTCAGCAGCCTTTCAGCCATTGACAGATTGTTCCCATGTATGGATAAATACCGTATTTATCGGGGTATTGCGCGCCCCGGCGTATAGCGCGCACCCCTAACGTGGACCCGCATTCCTGTGGAAAAAAGATTTTTGTACTTACAGTTTTGGTCTCTTGCGCGGCGTCCATCGGCGGCCTCGTCGGGTCCGGCGTCCGTCTGCGGCTTCGGGTGTCCTCTTCGTCAGGTCCAGCGTCCTTCTGCGGCGTCCTCCCCGCTCGTTTCCCGCTTTCCCGCGCCAAGTTTGAATACTGCGCCGGTATACCAGTACACTCGTGTATAGTCGGGCAGGCTTGGCTACTCTCGCGCTCACGTCCTGTACGTCCTGTACTTGAGCGCGTGAGGAGCTGAGACTGCCCGACTATACACGAGTGTACTGCGCTCGGTATATGCCGGCCCAGTATTCAAACTCGGCGCGGGTATCGGCGTATACCGCGCACCCACGATTTTGCCCTGATTTTCAGGGCAAAAAAGTGCGCGGTATACGCCGATAAATACGGTATATATTATCTCACAAAAGTACACCCCTCACATTTTTGTAAATATTTTATTACCATATATACTCGAGTATAAGCCGAGTTTTTCAGCCCTTTTTTTAGGGCTGAAAATACACCCCTCTGCTTATTCTCGAGTCAGTGTACCTGAAGGGCTGCGAGCGTCCATTGTTTAAATGTCGCAGCTTCCCCCTGGTCCCTTCTGTGATAGGCTTTTCCCAGCAGACACTGTGTTCAGTGTTCCGCCTATCACGGATGTCCTCTCATCCTCGGACTCAGTTTCCCAGCAGACACTGTGTTCAGTGTTCCGCCTATCACGGACGTCCTCTTGTCCGAGGATGAAAGAATGTCCGTGATTGGCGGAAAACTGAACACAGTGTCTGCTGGGAAACTGAGTCTGAGGATGAGAAGACGTCCGTGATAGGCTGCTGGGAAACGCCTATCACGGAGCGGGACCAAGAGGAGACCGCACATTTTAAATGATGTGAATGGACGCCCGCAGCCTGTCAAGAATTTCAGGCACACTGACTCGGGCACAGTGAGGTGGCAATGGGCACTGTGCAGTTTGGCACAGTGAGGTGGCAATGGGCACAGTGAGGTGGCAATGGGCACAGTGAGGTTGGGCACAGTGAGGTGGCAATGGGCACAGTGAGGTTGCAATGGGCACAGTGAGCACCGATTTTTCAAAGCCGGGGCACCCTTTCCATAGACTCTCATGTTAAACGTCAGTCTAGTCATGGGCACAGTGAGCAGGGCCGATCCTCCCTATAGGCTCACTATGCAAGCCGCGTAGGGCCCCGCAAAGCTGCGGAGGGCCCCCCAAATTACTAGAGGCCCCCGCCTGGTGAGAAGTCATTTTTGGCCCCTCACCCCGCTTCTCAACTCGCTGGCTGCATGGGAGAAGAGGTAAGAAGTCAGCACCCCCTGCCTCTCACTTTAATGTGATGTGTCACTGTTGGCAGCGCTCCCCCCCCTCCCCCCCGCTTCTCAACTTTAATGTGACATGTCATTTTGCTTGGGGCCCCAGGGAGGCATGGGCACAGTGAGGCATGCACACAGTGAGGCATGCACATGGACACAGTGAGGCGCAGTAAGGCATGCAGATGGACGCCCTAGGCTTATACTCGAGTCAATAGTTTTCCCATTTTTTTGTGGTAAAATTAGGTGCCTCGGCTTATATTCGGGTTGGCATATACTCGAGTATATACGGTAATTACTATTTTTTTTTGTTTTGTTTTGACTGTTGAGTGCTGCTCCTGTGTGGGTGCCATAACTCATGTTTAATGGTCCATTTTTTTGTATGCGGTAATGTCAATAAATGCCAAAAGAAGAGATTTGTCAAAAGCTATTCTAGATGAAAAAGAACATTTAATCCTTGCAGTACAGTGAGAGCCCCACTGCAAGGATAGTTTTAATTTCTCCCCTGGAGTTCAGCTTTAATTATAAATTCACTAATCTGACAATGCAAACATTACCGAAGTGCGCTTTCCAATGTTCTGTTCTGTAAAAAGATGCTGGAATTCCCCTTTAAACAAAGTTGCGGTTTCATTCTGCACTGTTACCTTCTTCCACTAGAGGGAGCTGTGGGTTTGTGGATCTGCAATATATATATATATATATATATATATATATATATATATATAAATAAGGCGACTTATGTTTGCCATTCTTGGCTTGAAGAATGTATATATGGCTTTGTACAGCAAATAGGTGGAAGTTATGGTCATAACGTTACTTAGAAAGCCTGGAAAAAAAATTGTAATAACCTCTCTCAATTATATATATTTATTATAAAAATAATTGTGGTTAATTCTGCAAAAGGCTTTTCTTAGGTCACATAGTCAAATTTTCTTCTATTATTGTTAACTACCTATGTCTGTGGATGTCATTAGGTTTAAAAAATATCCATTTTTTTTTTTTCCTTAAAAATGCTATTTCTGCCATTGCGAAATAATGTGATAAGGCATTCCAGCTTTTTAGCAAATTTTGGGCTAGATTCATAGAGAGTTACGCCGGCGTACCAGTAGATACGCCGGCGTAACTCTGAATCTACGCCGTCGTAAATTTAAGCGTATTCTGGAAACCAGATACGCTTAAATTAGGCTAAGATACGAGCGGCGTAAGTCTCCTACGCCGTCGTATCTTAGGGTGCATATTTACGCTGGCCGCTAGGTGGCGCTTTCGACGATTTCAGCGTAGAATATGCAAATGAGCTGGATGCGCCGATTCAGAAACGTACGTGCGCCCGGCGGATTTTTTTACGTCTTTTGCGTAAGGCTTTTTCCGGCGTAACGTTACTCCTGCTATATGAGGCATAGCCAATGTTAAGTATGGACGTCGGGACAGCATCGAATTTTGTGTCGTTTGCGTAAGTCGTTCGCGAATAGGGCTTTGTGTAAATTACGTTCACGTCGAAAGCATTGACTATTTGCGACGTGATGAGCATGCGCACGGGGATACGTTCACGGACGGCGCATGCGGCGTTCATTAGAGACGTAATTTACGTGGGGTCATGTATTATTTACATAAAACACGCCCACCTCTTCAAAATTTGAATTTGGCGCGCTTACGACGGCAGATCTACGCTATGCCGCCGTAACTTAGGGCGCAGGTTCTTTGTGAATCCAGCCCCAGCCTCACTAAGTTACGGTGGCGTAGCGTATCTGAGATACGCTACACCCACACAAACTTACGGCGGGCTATATGAATCTAGCCCTTTGTTTTTTGTCCAAGCCCAGCAAAGTAACTGGTTTGCTTTAATACCTAACAGTACAAACACACCTGGCCTTTTCTCCCCTGTCGTCTGTTCAGCCAAAGAATAGAACTGGTACTCTTAGGTATGAAGGAGCATGTGACTCACTCCCCAGGTGCAGGGAGAGTCCCTGGCCCCGCGTAATCTCCAACTGGAGCAACTAGGAGCCTACATTGGGTTTTATATACTCCTGGTAGCTAAATAGAGTGGTCTAGAGCAGTGGTCTCCAAACTGTGGCCCGGGGGCCAGATGCTGCCCTTTGCTTGCTTCTATCCGGCCCTCGGGACACTGTTCCACCAACTGACAATGATGAGGCACCAGTCCTCCCACTGACACCATCGATGGGGCAAAATTCCTCCTACTAAGACCAATGATAGGCACTATTCCTCCCACTGATACAATCAATGGGGCACTGCTTCCCCTAAGACCAATTACGGGGCACAATTGCTTCCACTGACACCATCAATGGGGCACTGTTTCTCCTACTATGGCCAATGATGGAGCATCATTCCTCCCACTGACACTATTGATAGGGCACTGTTTCTCCTACTAAGAACAATAATGGGGCATCATTCCTCCCACTGACACCATCGATGGAGCACCGTTCCTTCTGTTAAAACCAATAACGGGACAATGTTTACTCCCCCATGTTCTACTCACATTGGCCAAAATTCTGGCTCTGGGGAAATATATTGTTGCTGGGGGGTCTATTGTTGCTGGTGGAGGGGGGTTGCTGTTTGCAGGAGATTTGTTTTACTGCTTTTCTTGTTATCATTAACAAATTCCATACAAATTACTTAGCACGGCAACATGATACTTGGTTCTGTTTTCTCTAAAAGGGAAGATATTGTGAGGTGGGTAGGGGCGGGGAACCAAGGGTTGGTGCTCGAAGGTGGGTTGAGGATGGAACCAAGGGATGGTGCTCGGAGGTGGGTAGGGGATGGAACCAAGGGATGGTGCTCGGAGGTGGGTAGGGAGTGGAACCAAGGGATGCTGCTTGGAGGTGGGTAGGGAATGGAACCAAGGGATGCTACTCAGAGGTGGGTTGGGGATGGAACCAAGGGATGCTGCTCGGAGGTGGGTAGGGAGTGGAACCAAGGGATGCTGCTCAGAGGTGGGTTGGGGGTGGAACCAAGGGATGGTGCTCAGAGGTGGGTAGGGGGTGGAACCAAGGGATGCTGCTCAGAGGTGGGTTGGGGGTGGAACCAAGGGATGGTGCTCAGAGGTGGGCAGGGGGTGGAACCATGGGATTGTGCCCAGAGGTAGGTAGGGGGTGGAACCAAGGGATGGTGCTTAGAGGTGGGTAGGGGTTGGAACCAATGGATGGTGCTTAGAGGTGGGTAGGGGGTGGAACCAAGGGTCAGTGTTTAGAGGTGGGTAGGGGGTGGAACCAAGGGTCAGTGTTTAGAGGTGGGTAGGGGGTGGAACCAATGGATGGTGCTCAGAGGTGGGTAGGGGGTGGAACAAAGAGATGGTGCTTAGAGGTGGGTAGGGGGTGGAACCAAGGGATTGTGTCCAGAGGTAGGTAGGGGGTGGAACCAAGGGATGGTGCTTAGAGGTTGGTAGGGGTTGGAACCAAGAGTTGGTGCTTAGAGGTGGGTAGGAGGTGGAACCAATGGATGGTGCTTAGAGGTGGGTTGGGGGTGGAACCAAGGGATGGTGCTCAGAGGTGGGTAGGGGGTGGAACCAAGGGATGCTGCTCCGAGGTGGGTAGGGAGTGGAACCAAGGGATGCTGCTCAGAGGTGGGTTGGGGGTGGAACCAAGGGATGGTGCTCAGAGGTGGGTAGGGGGTGGAACCAAGGGATGATGCTTAGAGGTGGGTTGGGGGGTGGAACCAATGGATGGTGCTTAGCAGTGCCGATCCTGACCTCCCTGGGGCCCTAAGCAAAAAGCGGGGGGGGGGCTGCAGAAAATTGAAAATTACACATCACATTAAAGTTGAGAAGCGGGGGGGGGGGGCGCTGCCGACAGTGACATGTCACATTAAAGATTAAAGTTGAGAAGCGGGGGAGGGGGTGTTCTGCTGTCGGTAATGACATCTTACATTAAAGTGAGAAGCAGGGGGTGCAAACTTCTTACCTCTTCTCCCATGCAGCCAGCGAGTTGAGAAGCGGGGTGAGGGGCTGAAAATGACTTCTCACCAGGCCTCTAGTAATTTTGGGGGCCCTCCGCAGCTTTGCGGGGCCTTAAGCGGCTTGCATAGTGAGCCTATAGGGCTGATCGGCCCTGGTGCTTAGAGGCGTGTAGGGGTTGGGACCAAGGGACGTTGCTTGGAGGTGGGTAGGGGGTGGAACCAATGGATGGTGCTTAGAGGTGTGTAGGGGTTGGGACCAAGGGACGTTGCTTGGAGGTGGATAGGGGGTGGAACCAAGGGATGGTGCTCAGAGGTAGGTAGGGGGTGGAACCAAGGGTCAGTGTTTAGAGGTGGGTAGGGGGTGGAACCAAGGGATGGTACTCAGAGGTGGGTAGGGGGTGGAACAAAGAGATGGTGCTTAGAGGTGGGTAGGGGGTGGAACCAATGGATTGTGTCCAGAGGTGGGTAGGGGGTGGAACCAAGGGATGGTGTTTAGAAGTGGGTAGGGGTTGGAACCAAGGGGTGGTGCTTAGAGGTGGGTAGGGGTGGAACCAATGGATGGTGCTTAGAGGTGTGTAGGGGTTGGGACCAAGGGACAGTGTTTAGAGGTGGGTAGGGGGTGGAACCAAGGGATGGTGCTCAGAGGTAGGTAGGGGGTGGAACCAAGGGTCAGTGTTTAGAGGTGGGTAGGGGGTGGAACCAAGGGATGGTACTCAGAGGTGGGTAGGGGGTGGAACAAAGTGATGGTGCTAGGAGCTGGGTGGGGTGGAACCAAGGGCTGGTGCTTGGAGGTGGGTAGGGGTGGAGCTAGGGGATGGTACTCAGAGGTGGGTAGGGGGTGGAACAAAGAGATGGTGCTCGGAGCTGGGTAGGGGGTGGAACCAAGGGCTGGTGCTTGGAGGTGGGTAGGGGGTGGAACCAAGGGATGGTGCTCAGAGGTGGGTAGGGGGTGGAACAAAGAGATGGTGCTAGGAGCTGGGTAGGGGGTGGAACCAAGGGCTGGTGCTTGGAGGTGGGTAGGGGGTGGAACCAAGGGATGGTGCTCAGAGGTGGGTAGGGGGTGGAACAAAGAGATGTTGCTCGGAGCTGGGTAGGGGGTGGAACCAAGGGCTGGTGCTTGGAGGTGGGTAGGGGTGGAGCCAGGGGATGACGCAGAAGTGGGAGTACCTGCACCTTTTCTCTGAGAAAAGAAAACTCCAATCTCAACGCTACAGTCATGGAAAATGTACGGACCTTCCCACCCCCTTCCGACAATATCTGGGGCCTCAGTAGGCCTACACGCTTTCACATGGTTTGCTTTTAGATTTGCAACTAGCGACGTAAAGAAAATCCCTTTTATTTGAACAGTCATATCAAGAGGGCTCCAGATTGTGCTGGAAGGGCCCTGTGTGAAATGCGCCGTCAGACAGATATAGTTTTAAGTTTCTAACATCTGAGCTTCCCATAGGTTCACTTTTAAGCATGCGACTCCTAATTGGTTCACGCTCCCAGCAGGAGAGCGTTCGGTGGCGGCTACACAAAATTCTATTAATATCCCAAGAGCCGAGTCCAAACATTCTACACACTGTACAAAACAATTATATTCTCAACAGTATCGGCTCAGCGGAGGGATGTTTACCAACATAGCGACATATCCGACGCAAATTGAGTGGAAAGGTGAGATTCTGGTAATTAATTGCAGATTCGCGGCACACATATCTGTTGCTAATGAGTATTAGTTCTCTAATCCTGCACAGGCAGCAAATTATTTACATTACATCCACTCCGGGCTGAGCGTCTCTTGCTGGTAATGGTAATTCAGTTTCATGGGAACAAAAATGTGCTTTAATTTTCTCCTCTACTCTACGATATTATCAAAAATACGGGAATACAAAGGAACTCCATGAAAGAAAGGAAGACATCTTTCAGAACGGTTATAATGAATGCTCCCTCTTTGTTTGTGCAGCCAGTGCTTGGCTTCTCTCCAATGGCTCAGCTGTATTCAGCAACAAAAATATAAAAAATTGAACCAGATTTTTTTCTTTGGTGAATTGTATATTGGCGCGAACAATACTTGGCGGGATCCTCATCTATGTGATAATGGTTCTGATCAGGTTTAAAGTTGGGGGTCAGGGTAAGTTGAAGGGTTAGGTTCAGGGGTTAGGTTAGGGTTAATGGTTATGTTTAGGTTCAGGTGAAGGGTTAGAGAAGAGTTGGGTATTTTTTTTGGGTGGACTCAGTTAAGGGTTAAGTTGAAGAGTTCAGTTGAGGTTACCAGTAAGGTTCAATTTGCATTTAAAAAGGGCAGAAGTATGCAGGGCTTGAGGCACAGGCTCATTAGAACTGTTAGGCCGCGTACACACGACCGGTCCATCCGATGAGAATGGTCCGACGGACTGATGGTCTGATGTGCGTACACACCATCAGTTAAAAAAACGATCGGGTCAGAACGGGGTGACGTAAAACACACGACGTGCTGAAAAAAACGAAGTTCAATGCTTCCAAGCATGTGTCGATTTGATTCTGAGCATGCGCGGGTTTTGAACCGATGCTTTTGTGTACTAACCATCGGTTTTGACCTATCGGTCAGCCGTCCATCGGTTCGATTTTAACCACTTGGACCCCCCTTCGTGCCCAGGCGAAATTTCAGCTTCGGCACTGCGTCGCTTTAACTGACATTTGCGCGGTCGTGCGACGTGGCTCCCAAACAAAATTGACGTCCTTTTTTCCCCACAAATAGAGCTTTATTTTGGTGGTATTTGATCACCTCTGCGGTTTTTATTTTTTGCACTATAAACAAAAAAAGAGCGACAATTTTAAAAAATATATTTTTTACTTGTTGCTATAATAAATATCCCAATTTTTTTTTAAAAAAACTATTTTTTTTCTCAGTTAAGGCCGATACGTATTTTTCGACGTATTTTTGTAAAAAAATAAATAAATCGCAATAAGCTACTGTTTTGCGCAAACGTTATAGCGCCTACAAAATGGGGGATAGATTTATGATTTTTTTTTTTTACTTGTAATGGCGGCAATTTGCGATTTTTTTGTCAGGGCTGCGATATTGCGGCGGACGTATCGGACACTTTTGACACAATTTTGGGACCATTCACATTTATACAGCGATCAGTGCTATAAAAATGCACGAATTACTGTATAAATGTGACTGGCAGTGAAGGGGTTAAGACTAGGGGGTGAGGAAGGGGTTAAATGTGTACCCTGGGTGTGTTCTTACTGTGTGGGGGGAGGGGACTGTCTGGGGGAGGTGACCGATGCTGTGTCCCTATGTAAAGGGACACAGATCGGTCTCCTCTCTCCCTGACAGCACGTGGAGCTCTGTGTTTACACACAGAGCTCCACGTCCTGCTGTGTCACCGCTGATCGCGGGTGTATGGCGGACATCACGGCCGCCAGGCACTCGCATCGGCTCCCGAGCGATGCGCTGGGCACGTTGTTTCCCCGCTGCGCGCCCCCAGCGGCGCGCACGGGGAATGACAACAACAGGACGTCTAAAGACGTCCACTCGGCACTTGAGAGCCGCGCTGTGGACGTCTTTCGACCATAGCGCGGATCTCAAGTGGTTAAAGCAAGTTCTCTAATTTTTGTCTGAAGGACAACAGACCGATGGGCCGTACACGCGGTCGGTTTGGACCGATGAAACTGAACTTCAGTCCGTTTTCATCGGTTTGGACCGGTCGTGTGTGTACGCGGCCTTAAAGGGTCAGTCCACCCTGAACTGCTGTTTTAGTTATTGGTGGTGGCTACAGAAAGATCTACCTGCCATAATTCCTGAACATATACCCGTTGGTCGGCGTACAATAAACGATTAGGATGTACGGCATGCATCCATGCATTCTCAATAGCTTTATTGAGGCAAATTGTGATGACACAATGATATTGTATTTTTCAGACTCCCTTTGGCAGTCACCATTGGTCCATCACTTTGTTCTATGACCAATATCAGCAATTTGTGTCCTGTGCCCACTGGGGGGGGGGGGGGCTCTATAGTGCGCCTTGCCAGCACGCGGCTTTGCATTACTTCAGCTCCCGTGACAGACTAATCTTCTGGCCTTGGCTCCATACCTACCACACCTTATCCCATTGATTCCATGTATTTACCCAGGATGGGCTCATTTGTCCCATCCTTGATATGTTTGATCAGAACCAGATTAATTAATTATACTTCATTATATCGTGTAGATATCCCAGAGCATCCACCCCTGATGAGTGTTCATACATGAAACGCGTTGGGCTATAGGGATGCCAACCAAGGGTAAAAGCATATCATCAATCCCGGGAACTGAGGCGGTACACTCAGACTGTGGCCAGTGGGATTAGGAAATGCCCTGGCATCAGTGCCCCATCATTGATTCTAATAGGAGGGAAAAGTGCCCTATTGTTAATATCAATGAGAAGAATCGTGCCCCATTGATGGTGTCAGTAGGGGGAATGGTGGTTCATCATTGGTGTCAGTTGATGGAATAGTGCCCCAGGGACCAGATGAAGGAAAGAAAAGGGGCCACATCCAGCCCACGGGCTGCAGTTTGGAGACCGATGGCCTAAATAAATGCAAAGTATTGAGGACACAGGTGGTCAATAGAGGTAGATACAGAAGATCTGCTCACCCAATCCCTCACTATGTTACTGACCACATACAAAAAACTATTATGGGCCAGATTCTCGTACTTTTCCCGCGGCCATAGCGTAAGCCACTTACACTACGCCGCCCCAACTTACTGGAGCAAGTGCCATATTCCTCAAGCACTTGCTCCGTAGTTTGCGGCGGCGTAGTGTAAAAGGCCCGGCGTATCCCCGCGTATTTCAAAGGGGGCGGCTTATATTTAAATTAAGCGCGCCCCCGTTCCGATCGAACTGCGCATGCGCCGGGCTAAAAATAGCCCAGTGCGCATGCTCCAGTTCTCGGCGGAAAACGTCAATGACGCCGACGTGTGCGTCATTGACGTAAAGTCGTATTCAAGAACGACTTACGAAAACGACGTACCCGACGGGAAAAGACGACGCGGACCCGACGCCATACTTAACATGGCATACGTGGGACTGGCGTAAGGTTACCCCTCATATAGCAGGGGTAACCTTACGCTTACGCAAACGACGTAAGCGACGGTTACGCGACGCAATTTCGTTCGGGAATCGGCGTATCAGGCTCATTTGCATAAACAAATGAGACCTGAACGTAAACGCCAACTAGCCGGCGGCGAATTACATTTAAGATCTGACAGTGTAAGTGACTTACACATGTCGGATCTACAGCGTATCTATGCGAAAATGATTCTAGGAATCACTCGCATAGATACGCGGGTCAAAAAAGAGAGATACGACGGAGTTTCCTGAGATACTCCGTCGTAACTCTTCTGAGAATATGGCCCTATGTGTGCTCCATCTAGATCATGGGTCTTCAAACTACGGTCCTCCAGTTGTTCAGGAACTACAATTCCCATCATGCCCAGTCATGTCTGTGAATGTCAGGCCTCGTACACACGGCCGAGGAACTCGACGTGCCAAACACGTCGAGTTCCTCGGCGAGTTCAGCCCTGGAGCCGCCGAGGAGCTCGGCGGGCCGAGTTCTCCCATAGAACAACAAGAAAATAGAGAACATGTTCTCTATTTTCTCGACGAGTTCCTCGGCGGCTCCATCAGGCCGAAAGTGTACACACGACAGAGTTTCTCGGCAGAATCCGGCTCTGACCGAGTTTCTCGCTGAATTCTGCTGAGAAACTCTGTCGTGTGTACGAGGCCTCAGAGTTTTACAATGCCTCATGGGATATGTAATTCTGCAACAGCTGGAGGGCCGTAGTTTGAGGATCCCTGGTCCAGATCAATAAAATGCTGGCAGCCAATCAACCAGCATTTTCAAAAGCTGGTCAGCCATGCAACGCACATGTTTGTCCAATGACATGTTTCCTTTAATGTCCTTTTAATTTCTTCTACTTTGTTTTTATTATTTTGTCTTCCTATTATTTTTACTCTTATCATAAAAAATATTATCTTCACAATAGCAAATAGCCTAGTAGTATAACAACTCTTGCCGATAGCCAAGAGGCAAGTGGAAGGATCTCCACAATTTTTTTTTTTTTAGATTATACAGAGCCATTTAGCGTAATATTTTCATTGCGGCACTGATGGCCATGTAGAGAAGCTTAAATGGCAATTAAAGGAAATGCAATTTAAAAGAACATCTCAGGAAACACTTTACAACTCAAGATATGGTTCACGATTAAGCGGGATGAAGTGATCACAAAGAGGACACGCTGTTTTATATATCTCTTCTTTTTTTCACTACGCTGAAATCTCTCTTATCATTTTCCACTAATGAGGAAGGGAAAATGATTCTAAAATAGTTTGTAGAACAGTAATGGAGTTCTAAGTGATTCTGTCCATATGTCAAAGCAGAATGACAGAAGCTGGTAAAACAAACCTTTGGCATCATTGCTCTGCTGGAAATCATGATATAATATAATATAATATCATATAATATCATATCATATGCAAATACAACCAGAGTTTGCATGATCACAGTATATACTTGTAGCGCTACCCCCTCAGGAGCCTCTGGTTAGATTTGGGATCGGCGTACTTAACCGCTTAACGACCGCCGCATGTACACATACGTCGGCAGAATGCCACGAACAGGCAGAACGACGTGCCCGCACATCGCTGCCTAGACGTGGGTCGGGGGTCCGATCGGGACCCCCCCGGTACATGCGGCGGTCGGAAACCTGCAGGGAGCGATCCGGGACGAGGGCACGGCTATTCGTTTCTAGCCGCCCCCTCGCGATCGCTCCCCGGAGCTGAAGAACGGAGAGAGCCGTATGTAAACACGGCTTCCCCGTGCTTCACTGTGCCGGCTGCATCGATCGAGTGATCCCTTTTATAGGGGGACACAATCGATGACGTCAGACCTACAGCCACACCCCCCTACAGTTGTAAACACACTAGGTGAAACATAACTCCTTCAGCGCCCCCTGTGGTAAACTCCCAAACTGCAACTGTCATTTTCACAATAAACAATGCATTTTAAATGCATTTTTTGCTGTGAAAATGACAATGGTCCCAAAAATGTGTCAAAATTGTCCGAAGAGTCCGCCATAATGTCGCAGTCACGAAAAAAATCGCTGATCGCCGCCATTAGTAGTAAAAAAAAAAAAAAATGCAAAAAAACTATCCCCTATTTTGTAAACGCTATAAATTTTGCGCAAACCAACCGATAAACGATTATTGCGATTTTTTTTTACCAAAAATAGGTAGAAGAATACGTATCGGCCTAAACTGAGGAAAAAAAAGTTTTTTTATATATTTTTGGGGGATATTTATTATAGAAAAATTTTAAAAATATTGTATTTTTTTCAAAATTGTCGCTCTATTTCTGTTTATAGCACAAAAAATAAAAACCGCAGAGGTGATCAAATACCACCAAAAGAAAGCTCTATTCGTGGAAAAAAAAGGACGTAAATTTTGTTTGGGAGCCACGTCGCACGACCGCGCAATTGTCTGTTAAAGCGACGCAGTGCCGAATCGCAAAACCTGGCTTGGGCATTTAGCTGCCTAAAGGTCCGGGGCTTAAGTGGTTAAGTTACCTCCGTGATGTGTCTAGGGGTGATGATAGTGACGAGAGCAGTAACGGAATGTCCAGACTGTTGGTTGACGTTTTCAATGATTTATTTCTGGCCCAACGCTACCAACAGTCAACTTGAGGTAGATAGGACAGATTGGTGAAAAAAAGAATGAACCTTGCAGATACAGGCAATGGATGAACAGAAGCAGTCCTGCCTCCAGTAGTAACTCTTTCCTCGTCGCCACTTCAGCCGAAGTGGGTAAAGTGCCTCTGGACAGGTCCCTCTCACAGGCCTGGCAGCCAGAGGGTCACTTAGCTCCCCTGGGAGGGAACAAGTCTCTGCCACAGGCCTTCAAGAATTGGATAGTAGAGCGAACCCTCCCAGTGTGTAATTTGGGGCCACCGACTGACAGTTTGCCGCATACAACCTGTCATTGTCCGGTACCCAGATCCCCGATGGTTCGTTCAAGCCCTGTTGGATCACCTTCCTCCAGGTTTTCCTCAAGCCGATCCCCCCACCGAATAGCACAACTTGCTTGGGATCTTCTCAATAGAGATGGGGGAACCCAGTAAGTCACTGGGGCCCCTTAGCAGCATCAGATGCTCCGGGCCATGAGGGCCCAGAGTCAGGAACTCTGCGTAGCACGTGCGCCCCGGGCCTGGTAGGCCATATCGCCGGGGCCCGTGATGTGCGCACACCCTAAAGGTGGGTGCCGCACCTGGAACCAGGAACCCGCGAAGAACCCAGAGCAAAGGCCTCCGCCACAGAAATACCCCTCCCCAGCATGCTCCGCGAGGGAAAACTCCTCCAATTGGCTGCTGGGAAGAAGCGGCTCCGCCCGAACCCCTCTGGCGCCACCTACCGTCCAGAGATGAAACAGCATCTCTGGAGAACAGAGTGACCCACAGGACAGTTCAGGGCCGGCAACAGCCAAATTTAAATAAATCAAACACAGATGAGAGCAAGTAAGTCTCTCATCCCACTAGATTTAACATAGCATGGCTCTTAAAGGAGCCAACGTACAGGTATGACGATTTACGGGAACATGCCGACCTGTCGCCGTATAATAACGGCGGCTGGTTGGCAAGTGGTTAATTGGTGAAACTTCTCCTGATATATACATATAGGCAATATGAGGGTTATAATCTCCTCTTAGATTCAATATAAAGGCTACAGGCTTAAACAAAAATGAGCTGCATAGTCACGTTGCCAGAAAGAAGTCTTTAATGCTACGAAAGAGCCCGGTGAGGCATGTCAAGTTTTTTATTTATTTTTTTGGGTATATTGTAATCTGGCTTTTTTTAAGATTTCTCCCAGGGTATGCAAACTTTTGAGCAGAACTTGTCTTGGCATTTCTCCTGATGATAACCTTCAGGTTTGAAGTTCTGTAATTTGCACGATTGAGATCTTAGGCCTCGTGCACACGGCCGGACTTTTCCAAGAAAAAAGTCAGACGGGCTTTTTTTTCCCGGAAAGTCCGGCCGTGTGTAGCCTCCATCTGACTTTTTTTGTCAGAAGTCCGACGGACCTTAGATTGAGAACCGACGGACTCACGGCAGACTTTTGCATGGTCAAAAGTCCGACCGTGTGTACGAGGCATAACAGTTCCTTGTGTGATACAAGAAATGTGAGATGGCCTGGGACGACTCGATGTTCTTCTCTTTCCTTGTTGTTTTTTTGCTTTTCTTCCTATTTTTGGATAATGTTATGACCATGTGACTGTTGCTTGGCTTCCGTTGGGGCCTGTAACGGTCACCACCGTTTACGACCTTCCATCAACCCACGACAGCTTATCTGACACACAGACAAACCAGCAGGCACGATCCATATCAATTCCCCAGAAAATGAGACTGACAGCTCTATTCTCTGCTTCAAAATGTATGAACACTTTTAATGGTTAGCTCTCAAGTTTATATACAGTTTACAAGGCATGTTTCAGTAATCACAGGAACAATCAAACTCTCCACCAACACATCACACACTGGGGGGCTTCAATACAACTTCAGATGGGCTAATTACCAAACATTCCAGACATTTTGGCGCCGGTCTATAATTAACATGACCTAATCACTACACCTGAGAAGTCACATTCCTTTATTAATAGAATTCAAACAAAACACCATCACACAATGATTTCCCCTCAATCCACATCTTTAGACAGACGGTCTGTCTCCGACAGAAGGGTATTCACACCTGATCATCAATAGGCTTTAAACAGTGTTATCACACAATGAAAGGCCTTTCAGGAGCCAGCCTCATTTAACAACTCAATAGCCTGGGCTAAGCCTTGAAAGAGTCAGAAAAAACCAACACTTTGCAATATCTCAAGATCCTGTAATATGAGCTATCAGTAATGTCCCCTGTCCTGTAATTTCTAATTAATATTTCTCAGTCACCCTATGCCCAAAAGGGACACAGGGTGACCCTAGACACAAGAGTTATTAATGACGCTGGCACAGGAGTACCCCTCATCCTTCCAAAGTCTCTGTTTGTCACGGGTCATTCCATTACAGGGCCCAACTCTTGAGAACATTGGGCCAGATTCACGTAGCACGGGCGCAGCGTAACGTAACCGATTTACGTTACACCGCCGCAAATTTTCTGTCTAAGTGCCGATCCACAAAGCACTTACCTGGAAATTTGCGGCGGTGTATCGTAAATCCGTCCGGTGCAAGGCAAGCCAATTCAAATGGGGCGGGTACCATTTAAATTAGGCGCGCTCCCGCGCCGGACGTACTGCGCAAGGTCCCCTGACGCAAATTTCCCGACGTGCTTTGCGCAAAATTACGACGCGCCGGCTTTTTGTGAATCGCGACGTGAAAAAAAGACTTGCGCCGGGAAAAATAAAAATGTTTAAAAAAATTCAAAAGCGACGCGGGAAAGACGGGTATACTTTTACATGGTGGAGACTTTTTCCAGTTTGTAAAAGGTGCCCTATCTTTGCGACGGCAAACTAACACTCGCGGCGACGTAACGACGGGAAAAAGCTTTGTGGATCGCCGTAACTCCTAATTTGCATACCTGACGCTGGTTTACGACGCAAACTCCCCCCAGCGGCGGCCGCGGTACTGCATCCTAAGATCCGACAGTGTAAAACTATTACACCTGTCGGATCTCAGGGATATCTATGCGTAACTGATTCTATGAATCAGTCGCATAGATAGAAACAGGGATACAGCGGCGTATCAGGAGAAACGCCGTTGTATCCCTTTTGTGAATCTGGCCCATTATTTTCTTGGTGGACACAAATTTGTCAGAGTCACTACTCCGGATTTAAGCCTTTCATTTCTGTGTTCACCTGTTTGAAAAATTTATATAAATATTTTCTTAAGTATTATGAAAAAAAAAGAAGTCTACTAAAAAAAAAACACATCAAATATATTTTTTCATAGCCCTGATGTCTTTCTGTGGAAGGTACCTAAAAAAAGTAGATGACAGCTCCTGTGTTTGTTTTCTCTTTAAGCTCCACCGTTTCTTTGTTTCTTTTTTTCACCTCCTGCACATTACTGATATGTCCCACACATCAGCGGGCTAACAAGTCTATTATGTCTTTGGAGACTTCTGTGGTGTCACGTTGGTCCTCCTAGGAAAGCATTCTACTCTTATTAAAGTTCCTTGACATTTCATGCCCGTGGAAGGTCAGCAGATTTGGCAGATAGATTCACCTTCTTCTACACGTGTCTCTACAATAGCTCTGTGTCGTCAGGCCGAATACCCGAAATTGATTTCTGCAGAATGATGACATTTCGGCTGAGGTTTGTGAATCTTGTTTCTTTTTGTCATTATTTCTATTTTATTGAACATCTTTCCGAAGCTCAGCCAAGTGCAGTCAGATGTGGGTCAACTTTATCCTCTTAAGTACTGGCCTGTATATACCCCTTCATTACCAGGCCATTTTTTAGTGTTACGATAACTTGACTGATATTTACTCCATCATACAACACCGCGCCCAAATCAATTTTGCAATATATAATAAAAGACAGATAGAGCTTTCTTTTGGTGAAATTTAATAACAACATTTTTATTTTATTTTTTTACTATATAAAGGAAAACATTTTTTTTTTTTTTTAAAGAAACCTGTTTCACTTTCTTTTTGTTAAAATAAAAATGCTTATTTCTTTGGAAAGTAGACTCGTTTAGGTAGATTCAGGTAGAGTTAGGCCGACTTATCAGTAGATAAGCCGACCTAACTCAGAATCTACGCCGACTTATGTTTAAGCGTATTCTCAAACAGAGATACGCTTAAACATATCTAAGATAGGATGGCTTGCGCCGTCCTATCTTAGATTGCAATATTTCGGATTGCCGCTAGGTGGCGCTTCCATTGCGGTCGGCGTAGAATATGTAAATGAGTAGATACGCCGATTCACGAACGTACGCCCGGCCGACGCAGTACTTTTACGCCGTTTACGTTAGAGTTAGGCCGCCTAAAGTTAGAGCTTAGCCCTACATGGAATAGTAATGTTAAGTATGGCCGCCGTTCCCGCGTCGAAATTCGAAATTTTTACGTTGTTTGCGTAAGTCGTCCGTGAATCGGGATTTACGTCGTTTACGTCCACGTCAAAATCAATAGGCCCGTGCAGCGTACTTAGCCGCAATGCACACTGGGAAATGTAGGCGCCCGGCGCATGCGCAGTAAAAAAAAAAATCAAAAACGTAAGGTCAAGCCTTATTAACATAAAACACGCCCCCCTTACACACATTTGAATTCGGCGCCCTTACGCCCGCCCGCTTTAGGCTACGCCGCCGTAACATAGCAAGCAAGTACATTGTGAATCATGTACTTGCCTCGCTAACTTACGGCGGCGTAGCTTAAATGCCTTAAGCTACGCCGCCGCAAAGTTGGGGCAACGTACCTGAATCTAGGTAAACATCTTTATTTTATTTTTTTTACTATATAAAGGAAAACATTTTTTTTCAAAGAAACCTGTTTCACTTTCTTTTTGTTAAAATAAAAATGCTTATTTCTTTGGAAAGTAGACTCG